>NW_027526295.1:276039608-276129608 GCF_048455015.1 Haemaphysalis longicornis | reverse complement strand
AAACATGCGGTACAGCGGGGCTGCATTGAGCATGGGGCAAGAGCTTACAAGTTGCAGAAAGATTTTTTTTTGTAGTGCACTAAAAAAGCAGTTGATAGAAGTGCCAGACGCACCTCGGGGATTTCGGCGCCTTCATTCAGGATGTTCACAAAAGACGAGAGGATGTTCGGATGAAAAAGTGCCTCCGGGCGCTTCAGGTCGCCGGCGACGTGATGCATCATGGTAAAAACGCAGTCGTTTACGAGGAGGCTGAAAAGGGAAGAGCAAGATAATGTGCGATGAAATTTGATACTGTTTTTTTCATCTTCACAGATAAATAACGGGACAAAGGGGAGGAAAACACTGTACAAGCGCTAAAAAGTAGGAACCTCCCCACCCCTCCCCTTTGTCCCGTTATTTGTGCGCTGTGAAGATGAATCTGTACCAACTAGCCCGGTTTTTTACCCTACTTCAGTGCCTTTTTTTACTGGTAGTTTTGTTCATTACAAGAAAACGCACATGGGTTGGACTAAATACATGAGCGAACGCTGTTATTTACCGCACATTACAATGAGGGCGTCAAAATGGCTTACCTGTTCGTTCGATAGTCCTTCAGTACCACGCCGTATTTCTCCATCACCTCAACTGTTGCAAATCTAAAAAAAGAGACGCCAGAGAGTATTCAGAAATTATCGGGCTTTTCCTTCTCTAAGCTTTTTGGTGATGTTCGCGGGCAAACCCCTGACGCACCCTTATCTGAACCCCTCTTTCTGTTAGCGGACGTTCGATAAGGCGGCAAAAAGTTTGAGAAGCAGCGCGGGCAGCACGTACTGTGAGAGGTGCCCCAGGATGTCGATCTCCAGGGCTCCCTCGGTCTTCTGGGCGTACTCGAGGATAAGGAGGAGCAGGTGGTTGGTGATGATAAGATCCACCAGCACCTGGCTCGGCATTGCGTTCCACTTTCGGATCAGCAGGAGCGGGATGTTGCGGAGGTCTTCCAGCCGGGCCAAGGACACTGCGCCGTAGAAGGCACAAGCCCACAATCGATCAATGCGAGTTTTGTTATCCTTAACCAGGCGGATTCGACTTTTGGGTTCATTTCTGGAGTCATGAGTTATTTGTTCAGACCTCTATTAGTCAGAAGGTGAAGGCGAACGCCTTTCGCTAAAAAAGATATGGGTCCAATAAAAATATCCCGGGCCATCTCCACTAACGTGAAACCTGGGGAGGGGTGAAGCATGCAGTCTATAGGTGTGTTCTTGGCGCTTTGGCGTATTTGCCAACGGAGATGAAACCGTTGGGGATAGAGGTATACAGTGCTGCTGCACAAGTCTCGTGGCGTTGAAGCACGAAGTGTTCTAGCTCGAGGTGTAAACGAGTGTCCCGGTGTTTTTTAGTGCGAGTTACGTTCTAGCGCGAGGCGTAAACGAGTGTCCCGGTGTTTTAGTACTGTGACAACATGAGACGACGATTGCGACAACAATGACAGGAGACGCCGACGACCGAGCCCCTAAGGAGCTTCGCCCCTCAAAAAACAAAATACGTGCGCAAATACACGACATGCTGTCGGTTCACATGCACTTTCAGTCATGTTGGTTTGAAAAGTAACGTTTAAATGTTCCAGGAATCAGTCACAACTCTCTCATGATGACTGAAACCATGTTCGTCAACTCACATGTCACACAAGTTACGTCAAGGCGCGTTGTTCTGTTACATTGGCGTAGTACTTCTCTCCGGTTTCATTACGCGCAGACGAATGCAACAAGTGCAGGTAACATATCTGACCACGAAAAGAGGGAAGCACCCTCGCTATACTCAAAGAAAACTGCGCTTAAAGGTGAGACATGCAAAGTGGATGGTATTCTCGGCTATCGGCGGCCATGCCGGCCAACGGCAGCTTGCATATACTCACCACAGAGCCGACGCATGTCGTCACCGACTCCTTTGCAGCGGCTGTTGTATGTTCCGATGGCCGCGATGAACTCGCGGAAGGCGCGCACCACAAGGTGGTACCTGCAAAAAAAAAGCACGTGCGTCGTCAGGATGAAGCGCGTCATGCAGACCTCGCGGCTATAAAGTAAACATTGCCTCTCGAACTGTAAACATCGAGCGTAGGAAATAATCGAAATGCCGAGAGACAGCTCTAGGCTCGCTTAGGGTTTTCTTACGCTGTTCGTGCGGGCAATGGCAATCAATCCTGTTTGTCTGTACACAAAGACGTGAGGGCTCGCGGCACACGTCTCCAGCTTCTTCTTTGTGTGTATGTCAGTTGTAGTATCCGGGGATGTCTAACATCAGGTGCGGACAAAAAGAGACAAAGAAAAGCGAAATACGGTCAATCAGGGACGGAGGAGATACGCACCGCTTCTTGAGTAGTTTGGAACCCTCGGCCGACTGGTTGGGGGACAGGTCAAGCTCCTGGCACACGGCGATCGCTTCGAACACGAGAAGGCCCACGACCTCAACAGACAGCACGGGCCGTACGTGGTGCAAGGACAGGCCGAGGGCGGTGGCCAGCCCGGTGAAGTAGCCCACCACCCAGAGCAGGTGGCAGCGGTCGATCAGGCTCGAACCCTGCTCCTTGTTCATCCTCTGTGACGGAGGAGAGAAGGAAGACACGCACATTTTGAGATCACACCAGCACTTGTTTCATCACGTTCTTCTGCTCAAGATACGCTGTTGTTAATTACGATAATACATCACGTGTTCACTGTGAGGTCTGATCATGCTTGAGTTAGTTGTATTGAAGTGACACCTTTCACTGTCCTCCTCTTGCGAAGAATTTTGTCCGCAATATTTGCTAATAACGAATTAGTAATAAAAACATATCTTTAAGCACAGACAATGGTGGTGGAAATGAGGACAGTTGAAAGCACCGCCAAAAACAGCTTACACAGCAAAAAGGAAGTTGTTTTTTTCCTCTGAAAGTTTGCTAAGTCGGGCTAAAAATCAATAAAAGACATAAAAGCTTGATTTCTTTCGTCCCCATATCTCTGCTGTGGCTAAACAGGAGATTTATCGCAGGCTTTTTATGATCAGTTGGTTTTAAAGGAACTATTTCCTCCATGTTCGACTCATGTGACGGCGAAGAGGAATCGATAACGTCACAAGAGAAAGTTCCTCATCAGAGCATTGGGCGGAATATCTCAAAAGAAAGCCGTGTAGGCGGGGCACCATTTTTTTAATGAAAATGGATTTGATGTGGCTACCCTTAATAAAGTCTGGCTGCCTCGAGAGAGAAACAAAGGCAAATAGAAGGAGTAGAAGAGGGAAATTAGCGCACAGAAGGTACCACAACACAAATATTTAGGATGTTCTTACCATGAGTTCCGTAACCAAGGATCCATAACCGCTGTGCAGGAAACTGATTGTAAAGCTCTGAAGCATGTTGCTGTAGAGAAACAAGCGATAGAAATACATAATGTTCCAGATGCCAAAGAAAAAAAATAAATATGAAAGGGAATAATACGCTCGCTCCAAACACGATCCACCAATAGATGCACATGCCTGCGTACAGGACCCCCCCCCCTCTTCCCACACACACACACACGCACACACAAAAAGAAAATCGCGAATACCGGGTGAAGGAAACCGTTAGCTGTTCGAGGGGGGTCGTTTTCTGGGAACAATACATTCAGTTATACCACCTCTGTCGGTGTTATGAAACGAGGTATCAGAGTAAAAATATGGAAAGGTCCAAATCGCGCGCTCAGTGACTTCGTTGCCTGGTGTTCCGAGGAAAACAGGATTGTTTGTGGTCTATAACTGCGAAAACACTTTGTCGGAGCTATGCTTTCTTCGATTTACGCTTTCTTCGATTGTTATACAACGCTCCTTTCGAAATGAGCCTCGCACGCATTCGACGGTAGCCCGTGGGAATTCGTCAACACGCGATTTAGTTTTTATAACATGCGATTATGCGACTATTGTGCGCAAAGGCAAAGTGCGGCCAGAACGGCAAGCCAAGCGCTGAGAAGTACACACTCGCTCGATTTCTAGCTCGCTCATTTGCTAGATGGCTGGCTGGCTGGCTCGTTGCTGGCTGGCTCGCTCGCTCGCTCGCTCGCTAACTCACTCACTCACTCACTCACTCACTCACTCACTCACTCACTCACTCACTCACTCACTCACTCACTCACTCACTCACTCACTCACTCACTCACTCACTCACTCACTCACTCACTCACTCACTCACTCACTCACTCACTCACTCACTCACTCACTCACTCACTCACTCACTCACTCACTCACTCACTCACTCACTCACTCACTCACTCACTCACTCACTCACTCACTCACTCACTCACTCACTCACTCACTCACTCACTCACTCACTCACTCACTCACTCACTCACTCACTCACTCACTCACTCACTCACTCACTCACTCACTCACTCACTCACTCACTCACTCACTCACTCACTCACTCACTCACTCACTCACTCACTCACTCACTCACTCACTCACTCACTCACTCACTCACTCACTCACTCACTCACTCACTCACTCACTCACTCACTCACTCACTCACTCACTCACTCACTCACTCACTCACTCACTCACTCACTCACTCACTCACTCACTCACTCACTCACTCACTCACTCACTCACTCACTCACTCACTCACTCACTCACTCACTCACTCACTCACTCACTCACTCACTCACTCACTCACTCACTCACTCACTCACTCACTCACTCACTCACTCACTCACTCACTCACTCACTCACTCACTCACTCACTCACTCACTCACTCACTCACTCACTCACTCACACTCACTCACTCACTCACTCACTCACTCACTCACTCACTCACTCACTCACTCACTCACTCACTCACTCACTCACTCACTCACTCACTCACTCACTCACTCACTCACTCACTCACTCACTCACTCCACTTCACTTTACTTACTTTACTTAATTGTTTACTTCGCCAGCGCTTATATTTTAATACTTGTGGATCTATTTTTTTGCTCCGGGAGCTAAATAAAGGCAGAGAAATGACCGCGGTGAAAGGAAAGACCAAAAATAGTCCTTCTTGACTGGTGCGGTTTCTTGGAAGGGAGTACTGGGACTAAAATGAAGATTATAATGCGACCAACCGAGCACGAAGGCGCCACGCCAAGCGAAATACCCTGAGCACAAATACGTCATTCAAACCAAAGCCGCGTCAGCAAGTTACGGCAACAGGCCCCACAAAGAGTGGCCTCAACAGGTATTATCGGCATAATAAACCTCGGCGACAGCTGCTCTTTGCGTAACCGGGTAAACTCGCTGCTTTCATGGTCAGCCCATGTACATATGGCTTAAGGCCCCCCGGAAACCTGGGCTGCCAACTACAGTTCTCTTTCTATACCACACTGATAAATTGATGTTAGTTGAATTGATTTGAAACAAAATTAGCTGCCCGTTTGAACTCCTGCTTTAATGCGCTAGGGTATAAAGAAGTTCTAAACAGACAGACAACATAGTTAGGACGATAAAGGAAGCGTCTACATAGCGATGGAATCGACCTTTTACGGAAGCTATTCTTATAAAACAATTTGGACTTCGCGTGGTGATAGCGTTCTCGTTGCCATGTGGGTAGAACATTTACTGTTCTATTGGCAGGGATATTGCACGTTGTCGCCGCACTTGATCTGAATCGCAGCTTTAACGCCTCCTACTTTTTACTTGTTCATACGCAGCTATATTGCGGTTGTATTCTTAGCGTATAGATATGAAATACGCTTTGTTGTACTTTCCTCCTAATGATGCTGCTCAAATTTATCGCGATTACATTATCAAGACAAGTAAGAAGAAGAAGGAAGTAAGAAGGAAGAGACGAAAAAGAACAACACAAAACTGTTATGGGCACGCGATAACCAAGAAATCTATGCCACAAATGACGGCATCAGCAACATGGATGCAAGCACGGCGGGAGTAGATCGCGTCGCACATTAGGAACGGAAGCCAACAAAGCACGCGTCGTCTCTCTATTTCGCACAAGAAGCACACGCGCGCACAATCGCAGAGGCGACAGGGAACACCCAAAAAGAACCAAGCGTGCACACAAGGCCGGAATACCCTTCCAGACCGGTGCCCTTCTTCTCTCTCGACTGCTAAGTGAGATCTGTGATAGGCTGAAGCAATGTCATCTTTAACCGAAGTCGTTTCCACGTGATTAGCAGGTAAGGCAGTAGGTAGAGTTAAGAGATGCGCTAGGAAACGTGAAAGTCTGAGATTACACTGCTGCAGCAGATCATAACTCTCACTCGGCAGTCTCGGCAAGCGGTCTGTTGAGAAGAAAGCGGCCCGGTAAGGACGGGTAGCTGCGGCGGGACGTCCGTGGTCTCCGTCGCTAGAGAGGTTTGGCCGTGGTCGAGCGACGCCCCGGGGCGCGTTAACCGACAGAAATTCAGCGACTCTGCGCTCCGTCACTTGCTATTCTCGCTGGGGACCATATACTCTGCGTACAACCTCACGGGCTGCGACAGTGCAAACAAACAGGACCTGGCTCGTGGTCTGCCTCCGCCGTGATGGCGACTCTTTACGTTGCTGTCTACGCTAGTCCTAACTTTTTTCAGTTCCTGACTGACTTTAGGTTCTCGATTAAGGAACCTGTTTGCAGGAGTGGATGTGTCAGTTGTGTCTCGTAATCAGTCAACAAAGTACTCGTGCCAAAAATGCAAGTTCAGAGTGGACAAATGTCATGTTTCGTTCTGTGGCAAAAGCTCAGCTGGATGGGAAAGGGGGCCAATTGGTTGGTGGGAACAAAGCCCCGATGAAGTACGCAGAAGTCGCCAATGACCAAGCGACGTCGCTGGATTTTTGTGTACTAACGCACCCCTGGACTGCCGTGGGAACTGCAGGAAACATCGGCAAAAATGCGCATACCATAATTGTAGAAGAATGCAAAAGTCCATAGTTGGGAAAATGTTTACAAAAAAAATGATAAAAACAAGAAAAAAGATAAGGTAAAGTTTAAGGGTAGAAGTTAGCGAGGGGCCTCAGTCATGCTGTTAGCATTAGGGGATGTAAAGAGATGGTAAAGGAACAAAGTTCGTGATTTGGGTCTCTGCAAATTTTGTCGCCGAGGCCGAAAGTGGGGGCGAGCGGGGCTCGCCGTCGGTCCACGCCTGGCCGGGCCCAATGGTGGCTATGCGGCCCCCGCGGATACGTTTACCGTTCCAAGCCCATTGTAATCTTCCACAACTAGCTTCCACACGAGTCCGGCGCGGCGGTCCAAAGGCACGTCGGTTGGGGCCGTCCTTGACCTGAAAATACTTAAGCAAGAGAAGAAGAAGGCACGAGTCGCAGGACTATTTGGCAGGAAACGAGCAAGATGGGCTGGTGTATGTCCCAACCTAGTGTCACTAGATAAGGTATAAGAGTACCGCCACTAGGGCATGCAAGTCAGCAATGGCGGCCATTTTGGTGTTTATCAGTGTTTCGAGATTTCCGCTTCGACGGCTACGCCAGTAACTTCTACCGCGTCGTTTGTTAACAACACTGCTGAAGATTCGGCAAAACGGCATCTTCGGAGACACTTCTGCTACTGAAATGATGCTACACGCGTTATCTTTGATTGGCGTTCGGGGGCCCTATTCTCGACCCCCCACAAATTCCCTGGAAATCTGGGAATTTGCCGTAAGTCTTTTCTGATTGGCTTTCAACTTTGGTCACGTGCTTCCGGTTGACAAAGTGGTTGTGTGTGCCTTCGTCATTTTGATGTTTTATGACTTTTACGGGCACCAGTACTAAAGTTTGCCTTATTTCTCTTTACTGAAAGCGCATAATTCTTGGCCGGCAATGAAAAACTAGACTAAATGCACTGGACATGACAACGCAGGCCTGTCTTTGCTATTCAACAATACTGCTTGTAATACACGCCCTCTCTGTGATTGGCTGAGAAGGAGTGACGTAATTTAAACAGTAGACGGGAACGATCACGTCACACACTGGCAACTTCAGCCTGCGTAAAAGTGACGTAATGCTACGTAACAACTTGAAAATGGCGGCTGTTTTTGTCGCAAAATACAAGCAAAATAGGGCAAAAAATTGCCCCGGCTTACGGCGCCGCGAATTGTGCGGCAATTTGCAGCAGGCGCAGTTTCGCATGCGCGCTGTTTAAAGCATGTTTCCTACCGAAACAAATTATAGTTTCAACTGCTTCCAAGTTAGCGATCATGGAGCATACAAATAACGTGCAGTATTTTGCTTTTATGTTTGGCAATAAAATAAAAATTATGTGTTTGGCGTAACCGCAACATAAGAGGGCAGTACAAGCCTCTCCATGACAAGGAGAACCCAATGCATGTTATTTATCCACGCTCCTCCTAGTAAGCTGCTGGGTCACATGATCGAACTCAAGAGAAAAATAACAAAGAAAAGCGACTCTTTTGTTCATTACAGCGCTGATTGAAGTCGAGTGTGACGAATGAGTGAATCGGCGACATCGGTAAGCTCCGCGGTTATCAGGCGTAGCGCTTCGCTGCTCTTATGTGTCATACAAGCGACGGTCGCGGCTGTCTTTCTCTGTGATCATGCCATAAACTTGTAACTAGCAGCAGACGATATCATGGCGGTGGTGGTGGCCGGGAAGGCGATAACACAACAAAGCTTGCATTAAAGGAGAGAGCTTAACTATGTTAGTAAAAGCGATTGAAAGAAATAAACAGATACGGTAAAAATATTGTGTGGTATTCTTTAGCTCAACATCCCCTTCCTATCGCTCACTTTTGGATCAACGTTACTCGATCGCCTTGTAGTGTTGACGCCAATTTTGACCTGCATAAATGTGTTTCCATTGCCACCCTCAGCTACCTTCTAAATTTTTATGATACATGTCGAGGCTTTTTTTTTACCTTTTATAAGCATTATTTGATACCTTAGTTGAGATCTTTATGAATGAAGCGCCAAATTACACTGCATATCATCAGAGCTATACGTGCATCACGTCACTGATTGCTTACGTTGTGCTTACGCAAAACAACATGGCGAATTTCCCAGGAATTTGTGCAGTCGAGAATAGGGCCCCGGAACGTCAGTCGCGCGCAGCCGCAGAGCAGGGAGTAGAAGCTAAGTCTAGATACCACAGCTTAGCGACTGAAAATGCACAAGCAACAAAATGGCAGCGCCCATGAACCGTCGAAGTGTAAACAAATGTCACGTGATGCGAATTGACCAGTGATGATGGAGGCGGCACAGAACAATAGGAGAAAAGAGTGCCGATACTCTGTAATGTTATGTAGTGACACTAACCCAACCGGCATGAGAGGATTGAAAACGCCCGCATGCGATATTTACCAGTGGTGACAGCAACAGCAGTAGTATTCTTTAGATACTGCACGTCATTATCGCATGCGGACAACGTAAACTAAGATGTGGAGTAGCGTTGGCCGTGGTTCAAGGGAGTGTAAGAGATCTTTAATCATATATGCACATCGAATTGCTTCTAGATGGTAGCATAGCAAATCAATTAGCTCCAATCGGCCTTTCTCTACCTTTGTTCAGAAGGGCACATGACTGAACCTGTGTGTAGAGTAAGCTTGAATGAGTCGTCAAGCCATAATAACTCTATAAAAAGTAGAACCACCTTAATCCTTGAGTAATGACATCATGTCTGAAAAAAGAACTTGTTTTAACTTCATGTTGAGCTAATATGTGCAAACATTCAGTTTTTTTGTTCATCTTGCGGGCTGCTACCTTTTCAATAAAAAAAAGGTAACTGGAAATTATCTTCCCATTTAGCCAATCTGTAACAGGTGATCTAAGAGATCGGTTCAGATGTGACCAGAACATAAGCAAGGATGCGATTGTTGTAGTGTGTTTGTAAAAATATACATATGTGACCTACCTGCTTGCCGCGTCGGAGGTTTCTCGTTTCAGGGGTGTTTGCGTGGCAAACATTCGCAACAAGTACAACAAGACATCACTGCGAAGTAATGCTGCGTGCACATTGATTCATTCATTACAGATTTCTCAGTCTACAACCAACTGTTCTGAAAGCTGGAATTGACCAAAAGACAGCATAAGATTGCTCTTATCTGTGTGGTGCTTACAAGTATAATAAACTTGCCAGCCGTAATTGGATTTTGCGCAAACAAAACTTACTTCAGATAAGAGCGGGCACCGTGGTTGTCGAAAACGACAAGCCTCTTTGTCTAAGTGCTAGACAATGGCAGTGCGGGCCCCTCAAGGCCAGATCGTCTACCTGATGTCATCGTTGGAAGGGACGTGCGCCGAGACGTCCAGGAGGACCAGGGTCTTCTTGCGGTCCCACACGGGGTCCCGGAGCGTGGATCGGGACTCGAGCGACGCGAAGGCGGCCTCGAGGCACACGGAAGGGGTGCACTTCCCGCCTTTGAGTTGACTCTTGCTCTTGCGAGACATTGCCACCAGGCTGCGCTGCTTGGAGCGAGCCAGTAGCTCGTCCTCGTTCGAAGAGTCACTGCCGGAGGGACTGTCGGCGGAGTGCATCGCCCGGTGTTTGGCTGACGCCTTGTGGTGTGGGTCCTTTATGTGCTCCTTCACCTAGCGAGAGGAGAGCAACGTACCACCGAACTTGGCGATTTTGCATGTCGCATTTAAGTCGCATTTTATGAGCTAGCTCTCCAGCTGGCGAATGAAATGCAACGTTTGTGTCAATTTCTACAGCCACTAAAAGCAAAAGCCATCACAAATTATAGTTTTAGCACCGCTGTAAAGCGGTGCTTAAGCGTACGTTGTGTACAGTAGATGTTAGTCGGCTGAAAGGTCCTCTTGCTATACTAGGGGTTTTTAGCAAAATAAAAAGAGATGGAAAGCGAGAGACCCTTCATGGTTCAGAGTACCATAGCTGCGCAGTACTGGGCATTCTGTTGTATGCATAATGGAGCAATCCAAGAAAGAGCTGCGCAGGAACTACGCAACTGTATGCTCGGAGCACTATGCTCGCAAGTGAACCTTAGACCTGCGACGCCAGAAACCACGTCCAAGTTCTCTATGCTTACTGACCTGATCGTCTTCGTCCGACGATGATGATTGGCCGTTGGAAGAAGACATGTTGTCTGCGCTGGCACGTCCGCTGGATGTCGACTGGTCTCTGCTCAGTTCCCCCTTGTCGCGGGGCGAGAACGAACGGCTGTTGTTGGATGAGCTGGTGAAGTCCGACTGGCAGTAGCCCGAGTCCCCGGCAGTAGACAGGGGGTGGTTGCCAGCGGCCTTGTCAGCCATACTGCCGCACGTGACGACCGCGCTGCCGACGCAGCCGCTGCAGGACAAGGCCTTGGTGCCAGCGGAGGTGCCGCCCCCGCAAGGCTGGCTCGTCTGCATCGAGTCATTGCTGCTGGCATGGTGCACCGAGTGCTTGGACGTGTTGCTCTCGATGTCGTCCTCCGAGCTCTCCGACGTCGAGGTCGAGTTTGAGATCAGGTGCTGCAAATTTCCCACGTCCTGCGGATGGGGTTTGCGAGCACCATAGAGCACCACGGTCTGCCCAAGTAGCCACGCTTCCATGGCCTAAAGAAACATGCTTTATGTTATCTTAGAACATTGATACGTTGTATTTTTGCTTCGATTTGCGAGAAAGAAACTCGCTGGACGCACATAAATTTCACATAACTTTCATTGTCCAATTTATTGACAGGAGGAAGGTACTCCTGCCATAGATTTCGGTTTATGTCGACATCAACAAGACGACCTGTTTAGCGGATGTGTTAGACCTTGAAGTGCATCAAGTCATTTTGTAGAGAGCTCAATGAACTGAGGAGATGACAACCTGTCGGCCAAAAGCCGGTTAAATATCTTAGGAATCTTTAGGAATAGCTCGGTTTGTTGCGAAAGCCTTCGTACTGCAGTGGGACTACAACACTGTTTATGATGATGGTCCTTTGAAAAACCACTATTGAATACAAATGATAAAAATGTATGATCTTTCACTTTTTATAAACTTCTCAGTTAAGGCCAGGCCTTGACGAGGACATGAATGGGGTCATTACGCCGATGCTGCCTAAACAGATACGCCTAAGGTTTCTTTTAATGATCGTTCCGGCAGCCACTGATCAAACATGCGGAGAATCTGTGACTCACCTGGTCCTTATAGAGAAGCGCTATGATTTGGGCCACGACGACGGCCCAGTTCACCTGTGGAGTTGAGAACATCCAACTTATGCCGCGACACAACACAAATAAAAAAATGCGTAATCGACAAGCCATTTGAGACCAACGGGTGACGGTGATATTAAGAGGCTACGCAAGCATTATGTTTGAATGCTTGGTGCGGTGCCCATGGATGCCAAATATGTACAGGTGTAAATTCTTACTTCTCACGTAACTACTAATTAATGACGTAATTTTATTTTTTTGTAATAACACTGGATAGACTACAACTAATCACTTCATCAACGGACGCACGTTGAGCTTCGCGTCGTTAACGCTGTTGTTTCTTCGACGAGCACGACACGGAGCACGGATATCGGTCAAGGTCCTTGATCCTTCCGTTCTCTCAGCTTACGGCTATACAGCAAAGGTGATAGAGGCAATGCGCTGTCCAAACACAAGGGGATGAGGCCGCGTAAGCCGAAACCAGGATATTTCTGTCGTCCTCTGCGAATCCTGTGCAGTTAACGCGCCGTTTATACGCGCATACCGCAGCCTCTGTGCCTTGCTGATGCTATTGCTCGACGACATCAGTGCGTTGACTAGCAATGCCCTTTCTTGGTCGCACGGAATTCGTTCACTATGGGGGGCCTTGAATGACAAGCTTCACTATCCGACGGAGCGACAGACGCGATTTTAAGAGGTAGAGCACCAACCAATCTTGCCCTAAAGGATAACAAAAAGTAACAAATATGCGCTCCTCACGCTCGAGCGCTGCATCTCCAATTCACCTCATTGAAATGGCTTTCCTTTTTTTTAAACGAGAGCATCTCATGATAACCACATTCAGGGACCTCGTATATCTAAAGTTTAGCAATAGATTGCAATGATGCTTATGGATACGTGTGTTCCCTTTGTTAGTTTTTTTTTACGTATCGTACGTTTAGGGATAGGGATGACTTTCTTAGACAAACAGTTATGTGCATGCGCGTAGCGCTGGCACGTCACTGCACCGCAAAATGTCGCTGAACTCATCTTTGTTTACTGCCGAGCTAGCACCACAGACACTGTCGGCTTATTACTGATTGCCGTATGCAGTGCTGGTAGTAGCAGTGAGCACTGAAACGGTATCTGGCCTCGCACCGAATCTCAAGGGAGGGAGTGGCTGTGTGCTGTCGCTTGCTATTTGGCCGAGAACGGCTGCCTTTTTGTCCGCCTACGACAGCTGGTTCGTTTACCAAAACGTGCGGGGTTTCTTTGGCATTGCGCTTTTATATGTCGCATCAGAACTTGCTTGTGCCATTTGGTTATTGTGGTTTGGACTCTACTGTACCGCAGCGCTTCGTGGATCGTTGTGTCCACAGCTAAGCCTTGTTTGGTAATATTTGCCGGTCAATAGCACAGCGTCTTGGTACAATTACGCTTGTTAATGTTATGTCGTTGTTGCATGTTCTCTGCACAATCTTTTTTTTTTTGCAATGTTAACATTTTTTTTACTTGAGGCGCCTGCATTCCCCACTACTGCTGCAAATAAATGCATTTATTCCAATCGGAAGCCAGTACGATGCCACAGGAAGAAGACAGGTACCGGGAGGATGGTGTCCAGAAATACGACAAAAACGAGGTCTCACCTTGTAGACGCTGTTCAGCATGAGAATGAGCACGCCGTCAAGTCCGTGCACGAAGAGGTTCCTTTATTTTTCCGAAACGGAAGAAAGGAGGACAAAAGCAACAAGTTGAGACACACGCATTCTGTAAGCCGATGGCGGCTGAAAGCGAGGCATGGGGCTATCGGAAACATCTTACCAACTGTAACGGGAAAATAGCACTAACACAGATGAGGACGAAGTAAGGAGGACAAACACGGAGCAATGACTTCCAACAAACTGACATCGGGGATAGTCTGAGCACAACCAGCACTTCTTATAAATTGTGAATGCGAAAGCATGAATGTTCTGTTGAACGTCTAAGGCACCCTGCTTTTGCCTCGCCTTATGGAAGTTCTTTGTAATCTTGCCGTTTGGGGAACTTTGCGATCCGCCTTAAAGGGACCCTGTAACACTTTTTTCAACGTTTTTTCAAATCTTCAATACTTGCAAAACGCGAAATGCGAAATGCAAAACATAGTCACCCAACGCACTCAGTACTTAGATTAGGGGGTCGCAAAGTACATCAACCAATAATTACTGCTCTATGCCCATAAGATAACTTGTAAAATCGCTCAAAAAATTTTCCTCTCTTTTCTGGTCTTGACATTCTTCGACGGCTCAAATTGCGTCACTAAGGCCATGTAGCGGCTGTTGGCCGGTTTTCCATCAGTTTCAGCAATGAACGCCTTCGATGGCCACTTTAAAATGAAATCCACAAAAACAAAGCAGAAATGGAGGGCGTATCTGGTGCGATGAGGAATTAACGCAGTGCCACTCCGTGCTGGCGATAGCTGTAGCTTTCGCAGTGCTTTCAGACGTGAAGGAAAGAGTGAAAGCGCTTATCCAACGTGTTGCAGGGTCCCTTTAGCGCTTTCCAATGACTTTGATACGTTGCCTATGCGTTGCGCCGCCGCTCGTTTCTCCAGCCGTGTAATGGGAGAGTTAATGACGATGGCACATTTAACTTCTTATTTATTTGCTCGCTCGACTATGTTCTTCGGCTCTCACCATCTGCGGAGTACTACTGCCGAATTGAAGCTTGCGCTACGGAACCCATCCGGCTGTGAAACTCCTCGGGCTATGGAACGCTTCCCAAATAGCTGTTTCGCTTTTACAGACGCCGATGGACGCTGACGCTTGCCTCAGCGCTCAACAAGCCATGTAATGCTTTCGCACCAATAAAGCAAGGTACCTAGCTTTCGTATAGAAAGAGAGTCGGGAGCACTATTTTCTCGTCACAGTGCCTCGCGAGCAAGCCCAGACCCGCACCCCGGAGGTCTTACCAGATGAGCTTGTTGTGGATGCTCAAGCAGTCCTCGTACGTGTTCTCGGTGATTCCGAAGCGCGACGACTCGCTCTTCTCCGGCACGTGCAGCAGGTTCCGCATCAGAACTAGCGAATTGCTCAGGCCTTCGAGGTCGTTTTCGGTCAGATCTTTTGGCTCCTGATCCTTTCCCCGGGACAAAACACACAGTTCTCGCTTTCGCCTCCGCCGCCGTCCGTCCGCCACTACACTCGTTACGCAACGCTTAATCTTCACGGCTGCAACCTTCCCTCTTCCCCATCTCTATCACTATTTTCAGTCGCAACGTGCACCTCATTCTGCTGTTATGCTACACAAAAAGGAATACTTGGCCTTGGCATTGAACGATGTCTCTCCAAGTTGCATGGGTTTATCAGAAATGCTAGACAATAATTTTCAGCAAATGTACACTGGGCCTAGATTTCAGGACAGACAGTAAGCAAAATGAAGCTTAATGTGCCCACACAGAACTTGGTGTCACTTTTTGAAGGTATGACTAGTCTTGTTTGCATATGAAAATGGGCCAATAGCTTCACATCTAATAACTCATGCCCGCAAGTATGCAAAACTTCTTTTTTGCGCGCTTTGCAATAAGGTTTTTTAAGTGCTTGAAAATTTTGCTGACGTTTTGTTTCCATTGGACACTTTTTTATCAGAAAATAACGCGCTGGTTTAATTTAGGGTATTGTTTGCAGGCTGGAGATGTAGAACTTTAAAACTTCCGTTATCGTAATGATTGCTGACCTAATTTATCATGCTCTCGTAAATACATAGATAACTATGGCACAAGCTTTCTGTCTGCACACTTCAGAAACACAGTATTGTACCAGGAGGTTCCTACTTTATTCCTCAGAAACTTTTGTCGATAAGTAATCTGTTTCAACGGTGACGTGACAGAAACAAGCCTCGCTATTCGCGTGCCTATGTACGTTCCCCAAAAGGGAATAGTTACGAAACATCATGTTCATTTTCTTTTGACTATATTATTAAAATACGAGTGTAGCACCAAAATGGTCGGATGAAAATGTAATATTTGTAAGTCTCATCCACAGAGTGCGCGCCAGGGCTACTATAACGCTTGCCACCCTACAGCGAAGGTGTGATGTCCTGCGCAAAACGCCTCGCGCTATACATCTACTGCACATAGCTTTTAGAATTTACTTAATTAATTTGTAACGACATGTAGCAGAAGAAACAAGGCTTAGCGAGTTTAAAAGGAAATAACCTTTCCGATTTATCGACATTGTACTGCTCGAGGAAACCGTACGTGCTCCGGCAGCCGTATCTGGACTTCGAATAGTCGACTGTGCTCTAACTTTAAGATCTGATTGTTTTTAAGCACAATATTTTATTGTGGGACCCGATGGCGATACGTACTTATATCAAACTCTAATTTTAGGATAAAAAAACGGCAAAGGCCGTAAGGTTAACTCTCAGATAGCGTGGCGTCCAATATTTGCTTGTGCCTGCTGCAGAAAACAAAACAAAAGCTTCTGAAGCTCACTGGCAGTGAAGAACGAAGGAAGTTTTCAGATTACGTGCACCAGAAGTGTATTAAGTTGTGAGTGTAAAGACAGTTTATGACAACAACAAAAAAGCTTTTGTAGTGAATGACGAGAAAGCTCAATGTCGCGTAAATAAGCAGCCTAGTTAAAAACTCCACGCATGGAGGGGAATCGGTTGATCGATTATTTGGGGGCGTGCGCCGCATATTTTCATGCCAACCAGTCATGCATGCGACGAGCAAGAAATCGCATTGCATGAATTCAGGCCGAACATGTAGTTACTAACCCATAGGTTCCCAAGCTTCTCCGCTAGGCGCACCTGAGGACAACAGACATAAAATGATCAGTGAATGATATAATTGTGATAGAGAGCCAAAAGCAGGCATATGCATGCTCTTTTTTTTTTTGAAGCTGCTATTGTGCTGCTGGCTTGTTGTGGAGTGTACGAAAATCTCCCGACACAAACAGAAATTACTCTCTCTCTCTCTCTCTCTCTCTCTCTCTGCATCTTACTAAGCAAAGACAAAACCTGGGGAGTCATATAGCACTACAACAGCACGACGGAATTCCTCGCTACCGACTGGAGCAAGAAGTTTTTTTTGCTACCGGATGCGGATACAGGATGTTGAGCTGGGTTCGCTTCACCATAAATTGCAACGGGCACCGACATTCACCGACATTCGTTCTCCTCCTCACCGGATTGTCCCAGTCAAGTTAACGCGCTCAATTTCGTGAGCTGCTGCGTCTGCCTTTCCAGGAGGGAGCGTTTGCTCACTTATGTGGTGCTCCAGACGAAACGGTACACAGCGCATGCTTATTCGCAAGACGAAGTGAGCGCGCTCACCGTTTTCATCTTGCCCTTGAGAACCTTCATGATTGTCTCCGTCGAGCGGACGTCGAGGAAAGAACGCTTGGTCTCGAGGAGGAGCCTGTGGAGGCTCTGGATGGCTTCCTTGGTCGTCTTGCTTTGGAGCGCCAGGTCCATCGGAATGAGGCACTCGACTGGCGTGGTCAGCCGAAGCAGCACCCTGCGTCAAAGCCGCACCCGAAGCGTCCCATATCGTTTTTCTCCAGAAGTAATTGAACTGCACCGCCAACAAGCAGGTCTGCAAACTGCCTTGGACATTACTTCATGGTGGTGCTAAATTGTTGGATTGAATCTATCCCCTACAAAGACTTCCTTTATGTCAGTCACCAATCGTAGGGGCTGACGCCGGTTGTCGCAGACACCAATATGCCTGTCTTTGAATGGTAAACATATGCGTGTATTGGGGTTGGAAATAAACGTAGCAGGTTCGGCAGCTTCATGGGTCCGCTCCACTCGACGAAAAGTTGCCAGCATGCTACACTTGTTCCGCCGCACCGGCCAGAAGTCAGGGGGTGCCTGCTCCAGTGTCCTGCGTGCACTAGTGCGGGCAATCTTTCATCCTCGTATCGTCTATCAAGCCTCGTTCCAGCATCTCACTTTGCGTGACTGGGACAGTTTGAAAACCGCAAGAAGGGAAGCAATGTGAATGATCACCGGCCTTCCTCGCATGACATGCATTCCGGCCCTTCAAGCGGATGCACAAATTAAAACACCGGACGAACTTGTACGCCAGCGTCGATCGGCTCGTCTTCTAAAAATTAAATCGATTCCTGCCGCCGCCGTACTAGCGCATTACTATGACCCCGCATCACCTCTGATACCACGTCCAGCTGAGCCGCCATCATGGCAACGTCCACAGTCCACCGACAACCGGCCCGGCGGACGCATAAAAAGTATTCGCCCAGGGCAGCAGACCAACCCACCCCTCCATATCGACACACCAGATGGCCTGCAAGCCCATGTGGATGCAGGGGTGGACAATGGCATCATCCACACGAGCCTAGTTTGCCCTGCTATGTCGTCTGTAAACCAGGCATGCACTTATGTAACGGAGGCATCCACTTCCTTCGGTTTTGGCAGAGCTCGTCGCCATTCTTGATGGCTTGTGTGCCCTAGGCCTTTGTCTTTGTTTTGCCCCACTGTCTTGCCTGATCATCTTTCTTCACAGATGCAACATAGGCTACGCGAAAGATACGGCGTGTAGACAGCACGTTGGGCATTAGATGAGATGTGCACCGAATACTGAAAGCGTTACCGTGCCCTGTTCGCATCGTATGGACCCGCCGTAGCACGCCCACCCACGTCGAGGCCGACTTGGCTGCTCATCCTCCGCAAGATATGTAACCGCTCCCTCTTCTGCAGCTGTCCCTGGAGGACGCTCTTCTAATAATAAAAAAAAGAGTATCTTCGCGCTCCACGCGTGCCCTTCTTCCTCCGCGTGGGTCTGACTTTCCTGGCGGCTTAACCCGCCGTGAGGAGGTCACGCTCCGGAGAATTCGCCTGGGCGTTGCACTGACGCCTGCTGATCGTGTAACATGGACTTCTACACTTGCAGTGACTTATGCGACCTGCCCCTACTGCCCTACTTCCGCTGAAGATGCGACATTGGATCACCTCCTGGTAACATGTCCAGGGCTCCAAACAGCCCGAATCCGGCACGTGGTAGCTCTAGGACATCGCCCAGGACGTCCGCCCGATATTTATCGGGGGACGCATGGTCCTCCTTACAAGCAGCGGTTGGACTTGATAGCTAGACTGGTCTATACGGCATTCTGTAGTGCACGAAGCCGCTTGCATCTCGTCTCTTCATTTTTTTATCTTTCCATTCCTTTGATGCCCCGCGGCAAAATAGCGCCATAAAAAAATTGCGCCCACCTCCCCGCGAGGGGAACCCTGTGTAGATACGACGCATCGTGGGGTTCACTTGCTGTTTCCGTTGGATTGATTCTGAAATCGTGTGAAACGTGTCGGGAACGCGTATGATTATTATGTTTTATGATTATTATTATGTTTTATTGGCCAATCTTGGGCAATCTCTCTAAGTGGTATGCTTGGGGCTTCGCTGTCGCAACGACCTTTACTCCATCATTGTTGCTGTAAGTGGGAGCTTCTTTTCTTTTATTGCAAGTGTTAATCATTGCCCCATCATGCGTTGTATCAGTAGCTTCTTGACGTAGTTAGAATGAGACAAGGATATAAGGCGCGTTCGTAGCATTTGATTCTGTCTTGGTTTTGTGGCGCAGTGGAAAGAGCACCATGTACCTCGCGTTCCGCCCACAGGTTCGTGGGATCGAAACCGGACGGCGCTAACTATTATTTTTTTATAGTGTAGGGGGAGGGGTGCGGACGGACGACGACGCCGTATGGAGGGACAAGGCGAGTGAATGAGATGCGTCGCATCTAAAAGTAAGCACGTGCGACGTATTGTATACAGCAGTGATATATTTACCTCGCCGTAAGTCATGAGATACCGGATATAAAGGTTTGCTTTGCTCTTGTTGCTGTCATTGTTGTAAAAAATCACCCACCCGTCTCTGCCCATCTACGCACGCACGCACGCACGCACGCACGCACGCACGCACGCACAAAGCCAAAGCCATGGCACACAACTCTAGGCGACCTGGAAAGGAAGTGTGCAGGGCTGCTTTGCCGGACGCGCGGCCTGAATAACGAACACGGTAGAACACGTGCGGTGCGAGACCCGCGGCGCGGCCCATCCATTGTTATCCATCGTTTTTCCGTAATGCAGCCCTTGCTTCGTTTCTTTCTTGTCTCGCCTACTTCCTTCGTTGAACACAATGAGTGACTTCGTTGCAGTGTCGGTGCGTTCGCTTCACAAGAAAGTATTGTTCTTTTGTTCTGTTCTGTTGTTTTGTTCTTTTCGTAAGAGTTTACGTCAGGGCTGTAGACTTTGATCATGTTTTTATGAAATCCTCCTCAGCTGACAGATTTCGCTGTTTACGGAAACGCTGCCTTGTGAACAGCGTCAAAAACTGAGTCGCCGCTTAGGCTTGTAGTGGATGCTGCGGCTTGCGAAAAATGCATATGCGACATAGCAAAAAGTATTGACTGCGACTTGCAGGAACATTGAGTGCAGAAACAAGTACGCGTCTTACCCCGTCCGTGGATTTCTGTTTGGCGCGGATAAAAAGATAGCGCTGTATGTTACCGGCATTTAGGCGGTGTTTGACGTAAGCGATATTTTAAGCCGCATTTTAGTCGGCAAAAATGTCGCTTAAAATACCGTTTACACCTTACACCAATTACCCAAAGGCGTGAAAACTGATTTTTTTTTACTTTCAGGAGCAGTTCAAAGATGCACATTCACCCCTTCGAAAACCAACACAGGGCATGATCAGTTCACACGCATTGTGCGTGTTGTCATCTTGTTTTGCTTATGTACTGAGGATAGCGTCGTCAATGGCAGCATACGTGGGTGTTGGTCATAGTATTTAAGCATACGTTCTTTGCCTTTCGATGAAAATTAGTTGTGAGTTCTGCACCGTTCTGTCTACTTCCTTCACCTTTGTTTTTGTCTTCTGCGCTGCCCCTCAAGATGTTCGACACGTGAAAGCGTCTCGATAATGTTTGATACCATTTGTGAAATGCTTATGCTAAGCGCCCCACATGGTGTAGTCCCTTTTTTTCTGCATGAATTGACAAGAAAAGAGAGAGAGAGATGAAACATTTATTGAGCTGTAAAAGTAGGAGGGGATCACTGGTTCAGGAAGTCTTGTGTTAACCGCACCGTCGTAGCCCGGATTACAAGGAGTGCTTGGTCCTCCAGGCGACCGCTAGACAACAGCATCTCCCACTGCTCTGGGGAAAAGGCATTTGGAAGGGTGGTAGGTCGGGGTTTTTCTTGCAGTCCACACTGATATGGTGGAGCGTACCCATTTGATCACAGAATTTTTATTCGGGTGCGTACTGTGTCGGGAACAATAAATTCATTTTTACATTGTATACTAAAGTGGCTGTTTGGATTTGTTTCAGCGGCACTTCTTCACTTTTGCTAAATGATGTTCGAGAGCATGGCAGTGTCTGTCTTGTCGTCCTGTAATACTGGGTGACTTCTTGATAGGTTAGGAGAGGTGAGGGGGCTGCCGAAAACGCAGTAGCTCGGTGGGCCAGGTCCCGAGCCTGTGGATGGGCGGAATTGTTACCCGTCAATGAGGAGTGGGCAGGGGTTCACACGATCTTGACTTGGGGTTTTGGGTGATGCCCCTGACGCTCCCGGAGTGCCATGGGAGCGACCCGTCCCGACAAAAAGCTCCGGCAAGCTGCTTGGGAGTCTGTGATTACAGTCCTTGCAGAGCATTGGGGGATGGCTAGGGCGATGGCTACTCCTTCTGCTTCCCTCGCCGAAGACGTCCGGAGTGACGCGCACGTTATCAGGGCATTTTTGTTTGTTGCTACAGCCAACATGATCCTGTCGTCGTAGCAGGCTGCGTCAGTATAGGCCACGTCGGGACGGCTGCCGTAAATTCGTTGTTGCGCTTGGCTTCGGGCTTCCCGTCGGCCCTGATGGAGCTCCGGACGCACGTTTTTTGGAAGACGACGAATTGAAATGTGCTGGCGCCAGACGTCTGGTATTTGGATCAGATGATTTTGTTCTGGGCAGGGTCACTTGATGTGTGGAAGAAAAGAGGCTTGATCAGAGATGTCTAGCTTACTATCGCTAACATGCCTCTAAAAATTGCACCTGGTGTGCCCTGGCTGAATACCTGCATTTCCCTGTGCCATCAGGCACCCGAAAACGAAACAAAAGAGCTTTTCTTGCCGGTTAAAATAAATTCCTGTATGACCAAGCAAGGTGCACAAACTTTTTATGTCAAGGCTCGTTCAATGCTGGCTAGCTCCTGGCTGTGTATAGTGTGCTTCGTATTGACTGTTTTGTGCTGGTGTTTTAGTTTGTGCTTGTGAAATTAGGAATGTTCTTTTTTCTTTTGAGCAAAAGGAAAAAGCGGGAAAGGAAAAAGGAATGCTGACATGTTGAATGCTAGGCTAACAAATATATTATATCGTTTTTACGGTGAGTTATTTTTAAGCTGCTCTTACGTGGCACTGAGGTTTATGTGCGCTTCGTCGCGACGAAAAGGACGCCAAATTAGTCTGGCCAATTTCTAAATGTGATCCAAAGAACTTCTTGGCTGAGGCTGATGTTGTGCATAATGTCTAAACTTGGCATAGGTGTCAACAATAATATTTCTGCCATCGCTCCGTAAAAATCTTGGAAGGGTTGCACAATACACTTTTGTGGTCCCCACTCACGTTTCTGAAGTACAAAAATTTCTTTTTGTGCTTGGAAAGCGCGAACGACAATTCGAATGCAGCAATGTCCATCGCTTCCATGCTGCCCGAACGATCGTCTTATCGTTCGCCCAGTGTTTGCAGTCCTGAAAGTTTAAAACTAGTAAGCACCCGTGGACATGTACGCGGCATTTTGAGCAAGTGCAAAGATGAGAAATGGAGTCAGAGGTGGCAAATGTGGCCTGGACGTAACGCATTCCAAATTAAACCGAGTAACCATCCCCTTTTTAGAGGCTATAAACTTCTATAGCCTTGCGTGGACTAAAGCGAATTGGGGTCGCCCGCCGTTCCATGGGCTATGATTTGATTTTTCCTTTAAGTGGCTCCTCGACGGGAGTGTGGGCGCTTTTGTGCACGAACCCTACGTAATTCAAGAGCTGCCGGGCATTGCCGTTTACGTCTTGTGCACGGCAAGAAAATTGCTTGTATGCGTCGTGGACTGCAAGACCAAGGTCAATGTCAATTTGTAGTATAGGATAAAAATTTTGGAAGCTGACGCTGTTGATCTGTATCTTAGTTGAACCGAAATTTTTGTTCGCTAAAAGTACGAAGTGTTTATAGTACCGACGAGTACTCTCAAGTTGCGAAGGCTATATGTGCGTTCACTGGTGCCAATGGGGGACGTCTTACTTTATTGGACACACTCATGGAAGTGTTGTGTTTTCGTGTAGTTTATGTGTGAGCAGAAGCAATATTTTATGCACGCGTTCCAGTTATGGCTACACTGCTTTCTAAATTCGGGTGTTGTGGAGGAAGAACACACAGTTAGGGTGCAGCAACAAATCATGCCGGGTATGCTGCGCGCAATAAACGTTTCGTAACGGTAGGCACCGTTAATACGGCATGGTATTCCTCGTGGGGCGCAATATCCGCGGCGAAAGGCACGGTGCTGAGTGGGCGAGCTTTGCTTTTTGTCTTCCGTGAGCCATTCAGCAGACCCTTTCACGGCATAACTACGAACTAAGGCCCGTAATGTTGGATCCATACTGGTAGCGCACTTTATTGAGTATGAAATTGAGAATTTTTACTGCAGATTTCATAGACGAATAGCCGTTTCCACGTTGACGTCCGCAGATTTCTATCCGCAGATTTTACTTTGCCACGATGTCTTGCTTATGACGTCGGATGCTAGTCAGGTCGTTCTTTTGCAGCCGTTAAGTATTTACGAGTAGGCATATCGAGGCTTGTTTCTTCCAGTTATGTTATGTGCGAAGTTTGTTGTTGTAATATGTGTTTATTAAACTTGATTACTTACTATTAAAACGATTACTATCCGTGTGTGTGTGTGTGTGGGGGGGGGGGGGGGGTCTGAATTAAGAGTGGTCCTGTATGCAGACTTCTCGAATAAAGTGGAGAAGAACGTCGAAGACCATCCTCCTGAGCCCTGTAGACCCGTTGAACGGGTCCACTACCGCAGTGTTTTTTGGCCTGACTTGATGTGAAATTAGAGCACACGTTTGGGTTCACTGGTCGTGCAAGGCAGAGAAGTTACACAGCAAGTGGTTGAGGTCAGCGAATTGGCTGTCAGAGGATCCACATGGTTTTCAGATACCGTCACCGAAGTGTAGTTAAAAACGGGTCATTATCTGTGGCGTTACGGCAGTGTTCGTCCGAATACCTCGGAGTGTGAGCTTTGCCCACCGTTGATAACCGCGTGGGATAAGGTCGTCTTCTTCGGGTAGCCGAAGACAAAACGCCGCACATCGCTGAGTACGTGCTTTGGCAGTAGCTTCCTCGTATTCATACTCGAGTTCGTTCCCAGCCTCTTTGAACTCATCAGGCGGAAGCTTCAAAGATGGAGGCGCCGACGCTTGGAGAGCACGGAATACGTCCGACGACCGCGAGGGCTACCTTAGGCAATTAGCAGTGTTGTAAAGTGTCTTCCGTACTGAACTGTGTGCCTTCTCGATGCCCGGTATCACGTTATGGTCAGGGACCCAATGAATCGTAATAGTGCGGCCGATCTGTCGAAGATCTCTTTCAGCTTCACGAATTATTGCGACCGTCCAGCTGCGTGTGTTATTATTCCCACATTCTCTTATGGGTTCCTTGGAGTCCGTATAGAGAAAAAAAGGTGTTATTGCCTCAGTTGAGTTAGTGACGGCTATTCTGTTGGCTTCTTCCGTCGCTAGTAGTAAGGCCCTCAGTTAGGCTTCCTTCTCAGGTGGTGTACCATGGGAAGCCTTGGCTCCTTTAGTTCTCATCTTGTTGCAGCGCCACGTTATGGCGACCCGATTGTTCTGAAGAGCTGCGTCAGTGTAAATCCTGCGCACCCGCGCGTAGTCACGCTGGAGCTCTGTAATCGCTGCTGCTCGTTGGCGGCGTGTCGTATGGGCTGCGCTTGTATTTATGGGCATGGGCTCGTGGTCAACGATGGCTGTCTGTTACCATGGTTGAGGCGGCTAGTAGAGCGGAGGCTTCCTGTCCATCGAGTGATCAAGTTGACGAAGAATGGCCCTGGCGGCTGGGGTGCTTCGATGCCTAGTAGCTCTGACGATTCTTTCCTACATTTAAGCCGTGTTGGTAATGAGCACTGAGCAGAATGCGCCAGTGAATCACCTTTTGTAGGATCATGGAACTGGCGAAATAGCTTATATTTTTAACAGAGGAGCTATTTTCCAAGCCGTACGTTTGCCGTCGCGGAAAGAAATAGAAAGAAAATGCCACGCGCTGCCGCGCCGCGACCACCGAGCGTCCCCGGCACGCGCAGTGCCATTAGAAAAAGAATGGCAAAAACCCCGAGGAGCGGGAAAATAATGAACGCTCGTGAGCGGGTGCCTCGCGGTGACCGCCGAGTCTCCGGCTGGCGGAGTTGCTCTAACAAAAAAAAAAAAAAAACAGTTGCTCGCATGTAAAAAAAAGAAAAAAACTCCAGAAGAAAAGCCACCCTACTTGGGAGAGGTCACCGCGGCCGCCGAATTCTCTAGGAGCCATTAAGGATGATTGGAGACGAGGCTACGAGTGTGCCAATTCTTCCCAAGACGACTTGCAGATCCCGCCACCGCTGTCTCGAGTAGATGACGAAGAGTTGGTGGAAGCCTACAGTGCTGAGGATGACTTTTCATCCACCAAGAAGACTGTGTCCTCTTCAATGCACATGACGACGATTACTGGCACCGCGACTAGGCAAATACACGAAAATACTGAAATTTAACTATGTGTCCTGCAATTCCCACCTACAACAGCTTCGCCATTCAAGTCTTGCGCGTCAGTGCAAGCTGTAGTGGTCATTGCATCGGCGGGGCAGCGTACCCCAGTAGATTTTAAAGAAGAATATTAGCATTTGTTTTAGTGAAATGCAACAAAAATAAATAGGTTATCCGGCTAACTCGTAAACAAAATTCAGTTATTAGGCTGCAAAAAAGAAAAAAAACAACGTTTGGAGTTATGATTAAACGTAAGATGAAACTGAGATATGTGCCGGTGCCGTTTATTCCGCTAAGTACTTGTTATGTTTCCGTATGTAAAGAATTTTAATAATAAAAAAGCAGCGGTAGCGTATTTTCTCTTACTGACACCGGGTTACTGCAGGTCGAATGCTGTTTTGAGCTGGCCAAGATTACGTTGCAGTCAAAGATGCTCCTGATGTATCGCCACGTCATCGCGTCCCCTCTAAGACCAGAGAGGTTTATAACGATGATGGTGAAGCGCAGGTGATAAGGGCGATAAGCATTTCAATAGTGATGATGGTGATACCGTAAGAATACTATCCGGGAGCATGCTTTCGAGTTGAAGGCAAGATAAGGGGGAGGAAAAAGGTTTCACACAAGGACAGCTTGGATTTTCGACCTCGCTCAGATCTCAATTCCTTGCAACCTCAACCTCACTCTCAGCCTCATTCATTGAACAGCTCGACGGCTCCGACTTCACGTCAGCTTTCTCTCAGAAATATACGCACTTAATGTTCAGGTGCACTTGCGGCTGATGTAAACCTTGATTAGGTTGAAACCTCCTAAGGACGTAGTACCCCTGGAAACGCAGTTGTAAGCTCACTGCGCGGCATGCGCGATCGCACCAGGCGCCCGTGGGGCTCGCGTAACGAGATGGGATCTGCTCGGCGGAAAAACAAGCCAGCTTATAGAGAACGCGCTCACGCAGCGTGAAGCGCCTGCACACACCGCAGGGGCAGAGAAGCCGCCTAGCATCGGCGAGATTTGCGGCGCATGGTCGCCTTACGCAACCCACAAATACCCTTGATATAGAAATTACCTTGTCGTGTTCGCGGAATCCGCGGGGTCCCGCTCTTCGTAAGAGCGGGAAGACAGATTCGGCTGCGCTGACAATGGCGCCGCGGATGCCGACCGCCTCCGCCACGGGGGGACACGATCGGTTCGGCTCTGCGGACTCCGTGGCGCGTGCGAGGTGAAGCGGGGCAGGTGGCGATGTCGTGCGCAGGCGGCGGCCCGCTCCGCGCACATGTCACTGAGTAGTGGTGCAGCATTTGTTTTGTTGATGGTCTCACGCAGGCTCCGACTGTGGGGGGCCGGTGTTTACGAATCTTGAAGTGCGTGCTCACGATCCTTCCCCACTACCGATATGCAACGTGAATGCGCATGCGTGCCCTTTCTTAAACAAGTCTGTCGAGATGCCTTGCAATGGAAGCGGGAGCGTGCTTTCATGTTTTTTATATGTGTGAGCTGTGTCGCTAAGGGTACCTACATGCGTTTTGTTGCAAAAAAAAAAGAACTGCCGACGAAATGGCGAGCGTTCCCAGAACAAATGAGAAGAGTAAGCATAAACTTAGGTTACTTATTCGCTTTGAGAAAGTAAGTATGAGGATAATGCGTTCATGTGAAATGCTTAAGCGTCCATTTTAAGTCAGAGTTTCCACTTAGAAATTAAATTGAACTTGCCCATGTGAAGACAAGTGGCAAAGAGTCATTTCTCGTGAACGTGCGGACCCTTTTGCTGAAATACTGCTCCTAGGTTCTGTATTTAGAAGCACTACTGCAAGTATTATTTCTTTGGAACAGTTAGACGAGTTGGTTTGGAACAGTTAGGCGCGATGCGGCCAGCGCCGGCACTATGGCGCTGTCTCCCCGTACGGAATGACGCATGTATACGTGCGGCTAGTTTGTCGCAGCTGGCCAGAATGCAGCCATTGATGATAGACAAGCTACTCATGCTGCAAAGGAGATGACCATCGTTATCATCACCAGCCTATCTACGCCCGCTGCAGGGCAAAGGCCTCACCCATTAATCTCTAATTATTCCGGTCCTGTGCTAACTGCGACCAATTTATTCCCGCAAACTTCTTGATCTCATCTGCCCATCTAACTTTCTGCCGCCCCCTGCCACGCTTGTCTTCTTTCGGGATCCACTCTGTTACCCTTAATGACCAACGGTTATCTTGCCCTCTGAATACATGCCCTGCCCATGTCCATTTCTTCTTCTTAATTTCTACTAATATGTCCTTAAGACGCGTTTGTTGTTCCTTGACCCACTCGCTCTCTTCTAGTCCCTTAATGTTACACCTATCAACTTCCGCTCCATTGCTCGCTGAGTCGTCCTCAATTTAAGATGAATCTTCTTAGTGAGCCTCCAAGTTTCTGTCCCGTAGGTGAGTACCGGTAAGATGCAGCTGTCATACACTTTGTTCTTTAGGGACAATGGTAGGCTACCATTCATTATCTGAGAATGCCTGACGAATGCACTCCACCCCATTCTTATCCTCCTGGTTATCTCTGCCTCATGGTTGGAATCCGGGGTCACGACTTGGCCTAAGTAGATATATTCGCTTACCACTTCCACTTCCTCGCCACGTATCTCAAACCGCTGTGCTGTCCCGAGGTTATTGATCATTACTGTAGTTTTCTGCATATTAATTTTCAGGCCCACGGTTTTATGCCCAAGTAGATGATAGTGCAGGAAAATTTGCGCAAGAGATTCTTATCCACGCTAGTAGAGCAAGCGGTGATCAAATATCTGCTCCAATGTTAAGCCTAAAATTTTCCACGGGGACTGGACACCGACTGGGCTGGCTGAACTGAGCTCTTGGGAGCCGGCGCCACGGGGGTGCTCTTCCCTGTTGGTGCAAGGGTCAAGTCCCGCCCAGACGCCGTACCCGGATCAGCGCGTCGTGCGCTACAGCATCGTTTGCAGGAACCTAACTTGGTCCGTAAAGGGCGCCTTGGATAAAAGTGCCTTAACGAAAGTTTCTGAATCGCGCGGCGGCCTTTTCGCAATCTGGACCTTTCCGATATTTACGAAAGGCTGTCTTATAGCATAAGTTGTTTGCTGAGTACGGAGATGAATGTAGACCTCATGAATGCACAAATTCGTTGTGGCCTTTAACTTTGAAACGAGCGTTAAACACATATACTGAGGCTCACATATGGGATTTGTGCATGCTGATGACAGAATTCGCAATTAGGCGAGTAGCAGAGCACGTTCCCGCCAAACGTCCGCTTTTCTTTGCGATGCGAAAGCGGGTATGTGCTGGCCTGGGGTTGGGCCTAACGTTGCGTTTTGTGCTCTAACGTCGTCAACCGGTACGCAGAGCTTTACGTGCAATCGGTTTGACGCTGCCTGGCTCGTCGTAAGGCTCAGCGTTACGGGCACACAAAGTTAGGCCTACTATAGACCTAACGAGGGCGATTGGCCTAATACTTTCAGTAATAGTAATGGAGAGAAGTGGACGTAAAAAATGGTGGCATTTTTGTTAGAAAATTATTAGAAGACATGACACTTCAGCACATGCTGTGCCGAGCTTTTCAGCCGAGCTTTTCACCAATGCGGGGGCTACTGCCTGTAAAGCGTACTTCACAAATTGCTATGGGGCACGCGGTATTGCCCACTTCTAGGTAATAGGCGTATGCCGTGCAATGTAACATTCGTAACATGCGTTTGTAACATGCATACCATTGCTGAACAGTTACGGGAAAATAAATAAATAAATAAATAAATAAATAAATAAATAAATAAATAAATAAATAAATAAATAAATAAATAAATAAATAAATAAATAAATAAATAAATAAATAAATAAATAAATAAATAAATAAATAAATAAATAAATAAATAAATAAATAAATGAATAAATAAAAATAAATAAGTAATAAAAATAACACTTTATTACTCTTTTTAATATGCGGCATTTCTGATAAATACATTAACTGGCAAAGGTAAGGGCGGAAAAGCTTTAGCAGGGACACTGGTCAAGAGAAAACTGAATAGAATGCTCCATGTAAGAAATGAGTAGGTGGAAATGAACATCAGCTGAACACGTCCACAAAAAGCAACTCGAATAAGGGTCAGACTCTATAATAACTGTGTGAATTGTGTTTTTGTTGGCATCGACAGATATTAGTCATAGCGATATTTGTTACAATCTGGTCTCTGGGTAGCAGTAACGGAGCCTGGATGAAAATGGAACATGTACTGCACAAGGTGTTTGTCATGACAGGCTGCTTGTAGTCAAGAAGAATTTCTTTTTGTCTACAGAGTTAGCCCCCCTTCCCCTTCTTCTCATTTGGATATTTTGCGTGGTCGCCGACCCCCGAAGAAGAAGGAAAAAAGTGTCGAGACATGGTTAATCGCCACCACAGGGTCAACGACGTGAAGCGCTTGGTCGAAAAAAATGCGTGCCAATCCACCATGTGAAGGTGGTTGGAAAGCGAAGCTGTAAACGACAGCCACAACGATTACCCCTGCGATGCCACTTGAATTCACACGTGTGGCTTTACACAGAGTGAAACCAGAGACAAGTGAAATGCACTTCGAAGAGATATTCTTTGCTAAGGCTAAATCAATGGATGATTCAAGAACGATAGTTGGTGGAGATGTATTGGTGAAGCACATGATTTGAAACTCCTTTTTTTTTCTAAATTAAAGGAAGCTCAAACACGGTGGTCCACGATCTCACTTCTCCGTCGACGGAGGCGATGTGATCGGCGGCAGAGACGAAGTGAGATGCCATGCGTTCGTGTGAGCTTCCTTTAATTTTTATAACTCCTTGCGCATGCGCAAGGTACGGACACGGCCGCTACACGTTCCGTGTGCAGAGCGCAGAGCGGCGTGAGAGGTCGCGTGATGCTATCATGTGGCATTCAGCGATAACGCATGGGGTAAACCCGCAGCTGTGCTTGGTGAGTGCACCGTCTGTCTCTCCCGTGTACGCGTGGGCGCGTTGCTCAAACGGTAAGACAATGGGTTCTCGCTCCGTTTCTATATTCGTTCCAGGTTCGATTCCTGGCGGTGGCAGTGAGTTCTTTTACTTGTTCGCGGGAGTTTTCTGTTGACGCCAACGGGCGCGACAGAACTCTGGGGGGGGGGGGGGGGGCAGAGTTAAAACGCTGCGCTTTAAAACGACGCTCCTGAGTTCCTGCAGTACAGCTGCAAAGGCGATGCTGGCCGACTGTGCAGTCCCCAGGATAAAGCGATTGCAGTTGAACGGTTGTTCCGCAGCCTTTTTCTTGCACAAAAAGCGCGTAAGGTGACTGCCTTAGAAGTAGGCCGGGGCTTGTAAGCTTACAGGAACACATAGTTTGACTTGAGGACACGAGAAAGGCTGAATATTCGTTTGCAACAATGCAGCCCGGTTTGGGTGCGCGCAGGTATTTCTGGTTGTGCCAGGCAACGCCATCACTCCATGCACATACTACGTAACCACCCCCCTAGGCCGCCAGCTCCCCTTGGAAATGGAAGTCACGCACTCCATTGCGCAATCACCCGCTGCGCAATCACTTGAAGCTAATGAGCGGGAATTCGAAACAAAACTTGCCACTTATTTTGCTTCTCTTCATATGAAGGTGGGCGCTACGTCTTCAGCTTAGTACATGAATTCCTTTGTATCCAACGTAAAGAGTGCTTGAAGGCTGAATATTGACTTTAAACCGCCGTAGTAGGTCAGTGGTTATAGCGTTGTCCTGCTGAACCCAAGGGCGCGGGTTCGGTTGTTGACGCAGAGGCCATTTATTTATAAGGGCGAAACCAAAAACACCAGTGTGTTGAAATTTCGGTGCACGTAAAAGATACTCTGTGTGGTCTAAATTAATTCGCAACCCTGAATTACGGCCCGCCTATAGCCCAGGTGGAAATTCGTCGTGTAAAACAACGAACACCTTAAAAATGATAATATATCTCTTTCGATATTAGCACGCAAAGTATAAGCGTATTCAACAATACTTCACTATACTTTCGTTCCATTCGTTTATCGGAAACCACCCCGCCAAAGAGATACAACGTCCTGTGCTAGAAAAATTAGTGAGGGTGTACCTGACTTATTTAACTTCGAGTAATTTCGGAATAGGTTTTGAAAATGTTTCGGGAAGCGTCACAGCCAATGCTTCGCTGCCAGTGTTGGTGGCAATAACAAACGATGAAGCGAGGGAAGTGAAGCGAAATAACGCCGAGGAAAAAAATGCGGTGGATTGATTTGCTATTTTTTACCGAAGGATAATGATAAAAATGTCGAAAGGATGTCATTTTCAGGATATTGAAGAACCACACTTGGCGTAACGTTTTTCGCAGCTCTCTACTGTTTCGCATACCACACAAAAACGTTTAGTCAATTACTTATTAGGCGCTTGAATAGCCACCCAAAATGGAGTAAACAATTGGAAGCTGAATCACGTGCTTAATTCTTCTTCTTGTTTTCCGCATCTTAGCCAAACGCCCATAGTAGGCTAAATGAGACGAATACGTGAAGTGCCCAACCATTGTAATTGAACAGCGCTAGCTTTTAAAAGCGACATAACCTGATTGTTACATATAGCGATAACATATACAAAGTGTTCTCCATTTAAACTTGAACATTTTTTCAAAGTTTTTTTTGGGGGGGGACCTTGCGGACATGACAATGGCCATTACAAAAAGAACCTCCCACGTAAGGTTGCTTTCTTCGTGAAAATGTTCCAAGCCTCCGCAACGAGCAGATCCCCCGCGCGCTCTGGCGATTATTTTTAGCCCGCGCCCGCGCAACGCTGGAACGTGCGGATTGCGTCGCATGTGCCGTACTGCTCACCTGCCTGCACGGCTGGCTGTGGGCGCCCGCAGCGCAGTCGCCGCCCACGTCGGTTGCGCGCCGAATAGCGAGGCGCACGCTGCTTTTGCTTTTCGCTCCGAGCACGCAGGCTGGTTAGAACGCCTCCTCATGTGGAGGGGATTTGTCGGTTGCATCTAGCAGACAGCTCCTTGTTTTTCTTTCTTCGCGGCGTGACTGACGCAAGCAGGAAAGGCTTAGCAGAAATGATCACCGGAGCGGTTCCCGCCGCGCCACCCGGTGGGGAGAAAAAGACACTGCGGACGACGCGGCATAAAAAAAGGCCGCCTTTTATGTCGTTGAGCAGGCTGGTCCAAATCGGCAGGTGGGCAATAACGTGTGGCGATATTCGCATCTTCGTACATTGTTTTAGGCTCCTCATCTCGATAAATACTTGGTGACTGTGTACTGACTAGCTACTTAGATTGGGAGATCTTAAAAATGAAAGTGAAGGTCGACTTGTGAGTTGGGTTCACTGTTCATGTCTCGCATCAGCCAAAAATCAAAGTGAACGGCAGGGAAAGCACAAAAATCAGTCAGTGATGGTAAAAAAATTATGGTAACCAGTAAAAGCGCGTTAATTCAAACACGAAGGGGACCATAAAATTTTTCGAATTAAGCGGAGTTCGAATTAGCGGGCGGGTGGTAGGATGAATGGTCTTCTCACCACACTGCGCGGGCAGAACACAACGAAGCCACCTCTGTACTCGTAATCGCCAATTAGGCGCTACTGCACGTTTGTTGCGCACTAAACGTGATCGCAGGCACAGACCAGTGACCGCGGCACAAAGAAAACCTGCAACGACGTACGCCGTTGCAGCGAAATAAGCTATAGCGCTACTCTGTTGTTTTTCTATTTCGTTGTGCTGACTCTCTAGCAAATTTGGTTTGTTTTGGATTTGCAACACATTGTAACCACTTTGGGCCGACGTCTTCTGCGAGAAGAGATGGAAAACAAGGGATCCGAGTGCTAATGAACCGTTCTGTATACCGCTGAGTTCAAATTATAGGGAGTTTTCCCCCATTAAAATATACAGGGCTGTGCCGGGACCACGGCGTCAGTTCGAATTAACCATAAGTTCGAATTAACCGAGTTCGAATTAACGAGCTTTTACTGTATTAGTTCTTTGGCGGGGGGTCTACGAAATCGGCCATAGAGTACACGAGCCGTTGACGCGATGCCCAAAGGTAAGAAACTACCGGAAGCGACGCGACGTTGACGAACGTAAAAGTGTTCGGAGGACTTCGACGATGTCTAGAAACGACTGAGGGGGTCACCCACAGAGAACAAAGGAGGCGTGAAACGCATATTGCCGCGTTCGGATGCAGCACAAGCTCGGCGGAGCAAACACACAGCGTTATTTGTTGATCGATTGTAGTGTTTAACGCAGTTGTATAGTTGCTTTGACGCAGTTGTTTTTCGCAGTTGTATATAGAAGTACTTTATAGGCAAGTGAATGTAATATAATTGCTAGGAAAGTGAGACAGAATAAAAAAAAACAGGAGAAGGAGAGAGAGAGAGAGAGAGAGAGAGAGAGAGAGAGAGAGAGAGAGAGAGAGAGAGAGAGAGAGCGAAATAGTGTGATATGGAAGGGGGCACGGCGTAAGAAACGCCTATGTCGCCAGGTATACGTTTTGCTCGAGGGTTTTTAAGGCTGCCTGTAAAGCGTGCTCTGCCGCGAACATACTCTAAGTGCGGCGAAGCTGCTACGCAGAGGCAGACATTTTATTCTGCGTAACTGATTGACGGATTGACACTGCACCTGGGGTATGAGGCGCGCCGTACTGAAGGACTCCGGATTAATTTTGACCACCTACAGGGGATCTTTAACGTGTGCCGAAATCTCGTACACGCGGGCATTTTTGCTTTTCGCCTCCATCAGAAAAGCGGCCGCCGCGGCCGGGATTCAAACCCGCGTCCTCGTGCTCAGCAGCCCAGCGCCTTAGACACGTAGCCACGCGGTGAGTAGTGTTATTTTTGTTGTATTTGTGCTTAGCTCACTCAATTGTCAAGCCTCATTGTGTATTGTAAACTATGCAAGAGAACGTTCCTAATGAATTATAATGTCTGTATGAGTTCTACCTTTTCCTGTATAGAATCTCATTCTCTTATTAAACCAGTTTAGCCGGCAAGAAAGACTATCTTTTCTTTCATCATTTTTTTTGTATACACTTTCAGCCCATGGGCATTATCGTTTTTCTCTTTCTAACTATGCTCATATTGCGTGCTTTCTGCACAATGGCGGGTGCTTGCTAATGCTTGTCCATGATCCGCAGATAACCTCGCATATGATAGCGATGGCCCTCGCCGTGTTTGATGAGCGGATACCTTTCTACTAGATGAGTGCGACAAATCTTTTTCTACTTTCAATCAAGTTCACAATGTCGTTTTCGTCGTTTTCTCCTGCTACGGGCGGCAAGTCGAAAATGTTACGGCACTTATTAATTCGATTCTAATGGGTTGTACAAATAGTCCTAAAAAAGTTTGCCTGTGCTCACTTAAGAAAAGTTGATGTCACTACACATTATTAGGTGCGTCTAAATTTACTGTGAAAGAGTGGAAACAAGGAGTGAATGCGGAGAGTGGCGCTAATATGGCGCCCACTTGCACTGCATATAAATGCAGTTATAATACAGTCTCTGCTTTCCAATCCAACAAAGGTTTGGTTTCAGTGACCATTATTTATGGATGAATTCTTGAGGTGAGCCGGTTTTATATACTTTGTGAAACCCTCGTGGTCGACAGACGCTCCGAGCGTCGATAAATATAAGAGAAGGGAAAGCGGCTTCAGTTTCGCTTCTATACCTCGACGACCGATCTCTTCTTAGAGTAAGGCCATCCCATTTTGTCGCTTTAGATTTGTTTGTGCTATGCTTGTTGGTAAGGTTGGTGTTTTTCTAACTTTACCCCTCGATAGAAAGCTTCAGGCTACCATAAGAGCCACGAAAAGCAGCAAACAGGTGTAATGCTTAAAAATTTTGAAACAGGAGCGTAATGGTTTAGGGGAAAAAACATGTGTAAAAGACAGACCAGCAGCTCAAATAAAGAGAAAAAGTTGTAGCCGGGGCGGACGTGATGAATAGAAAGGATGACAGGTGAACAATCTAAATAAATGAATGGCTACGTAGGGACGGGGTGATAAATAGAAGCAGACTAACACGCTCTTGAAAGATGCGTTGGGCAGGCAAAAGACACCGAAGAGGGTCAAAGTACAATGGATTGATTCGGATAAGGCATATTGGAGCGGTTTGAAGTCGAAGTCCGTCCTGCATGCAGCGCGACTCAGTAAACTGGTAGTTATAACGATGACCCTGTCAGAGTAAGGCGGGGGGGGGGGTGAAGGGGGTGGGGGGGGGGGGGACTAATGTTACAGGGCAACTTGACTGCGAGAATTATAACGTAACTTTAATGCAAGAAAATCATTATAGCTAGCGTATTCGTCTGCTACCACATAGGCTTTGTGGTTTTGTATGTATTGGTTGATTGTGGTGTTAGACGCGTCGAAGTTACTCCTTGGGCTACGAGGCGCACTGTAGTGAAAGGCTTCGGATTAATTTTGACCACCGGGGGGACTTTAACGTGCGCTGAAATCTCGATGAACGGGCGTTTTCGCTTTTCGCCTCCATCATAAAAGCAGCCACCGCGGCCATTGTATTGTATGTACAAGCCTCGCGATGTAGTCCTTAACGTCATCATCACTGGCTGCGCGCGGCGTATCATCCGCTTTGCTCCAAAGCCGCCTTCGGACTATAGTCGATTAGGAGGAGCTTTTACGTAAAGGAGATCAAAAATCCTATCCTTTTCCCGACTGTGACGACGCAGTGCGAGGGCTTTTCGCTGAAGCTGTTCACTTGGTAAGCTGTATATGAAGTACCAGTGTAACGAAGCGTGGTTCATTTTTAGCTCGACGATGCGTGGACACATACGAACGCGTACGGATTGTTTCTACACCAACAAGTGCAACAGGCTCTTCCTGCTGTGGGAAGGAAAAAAAAATTGCCGACAAAACCTGCGACAGAGCTTCTCCCTCGGTGAATAACTAAAGTTCTTAATTTATTCTCTATGTCGAGTTCAGCCCATGTACCACCGTTTCTGAAGCGCGAATCATAACGCAACATCATGATACTTTTGCAGCGTTGGTTCTATGAGAACAATGAAAGCTGCTTATCATGGCCACGCAAGTATTGTAATCATCGAGGCTTGCCTGGAAAGAGTCGTCCACGTCAAGCCCACTGATGCTGCGGCGAAGGTATTAGCGAAGTCGTTACCACTCAGTGAAACAGTTACAGCGCTGGCTGGTAATTTCAGCATTAAGTTTCAGCATCGTTGACGATAAGTGGTGACATACGGAGCGATACCTTCGAAAAAATATTACTTAGCGCACGAAAGAACAGGACAGAAGGAGAACCTGTTGCTCCTGCACGAAGTAATAATGTTTCACAACCGCAACCAACTAACCCACAACGACACTCTGACAAGGTAACTCTGAGCCTCACTAAGTGCCTTTGAAGGAAACTTAGATTTACCCAACGCACCATGAAAAGCGAAATGCTGAGGACAGTTTTCAAAAACAAGAAAACAGCAGCGTGGGTTCGGGTAAAAAGCTCGTGTAGAAGATATACTTATCCAACTTAGGCGAAATAAGTGGGGCTGGGCCCGTCATGTAATGTGAATTCTTATTGCACATCTGCGCCTTTAATATTGCCCACACCACACATTTAGGGCTCAATCGTTATTTTAATCAAGACCCCAGAGGCAGTGTTCGGCCTCCATAGATCTGCGTAATGTTCAGGGCTTTCGGAAGCTCGAGAAATGTCCTCTGTTCTGCTAAAACAAACGTACGACATTCATTTTCTGATCAATGCTCAAGGGACACAGTCAGCATACAATAAGTCGCCGCATTCATGTCAATCCGTGCTAACCAGTTACCGCTTGATATGTCAACTGCACGCAATGTTTGTCGTTTAAGCGATGGAACTTGGAAAACCCCCCGCTTCGTGTTTATTTTCTCTGTATATTTGTAGATTGGGGGGTCATTAAAACAAAAATTTAAGGTGGATGGTTTTTTTCTTCGGTGGATTTTCGAGGATTGCAACACTTACCAAAACAGCGCAAAAAAAAAAGGACAAAGAGAGATACACGTAAGGGATCCTTTGTCTGTCCTTGTCTTTTTTTGCGCTGTTTTACCTAGATTATGTCCCAACACGCCCAGTTTTCCACGTTAATCGATTGCAACACCTTCTCTGCACCGTATAGCGCGATAATTAGCGAATGGATCAATTGTGACGGGCTTAGCTAGTACCGCGTTATAGGGAGACCTAATTTACCCGCTGATATTTATATTCTGACGTCGTCACTACGACGTCATAAGCCCGGTATTGGGACCTGAAATGGGGTTTCAGCCGGTAAACCATTTATTTTTAACCTTACTTTCGCCGTAATCGCTCACAGAGCGAGCGCGAAAGCCGGCGAGCTTCCAGAAAAAATGCGGCGCTTCTAAAAGCTATTTGAAGCCACGGCCGCAGCGATTAAGCCCCTTCGCTAGCTGAAAGGATTTATGATCGATCCTGCCTATTGTCGCGTCATCATTGTGACGTCACAAGCGTGCATATAGAAAACGTGCTTTCCTTCTTGGCACGCGGGCACGCGAAGGGGACGTCGACAATGAGAGCGCCGAGACGAGACCACGGGACGTCGTGCGAGCTGTTTATAGCCGGCCATCACAATGACCGCAGAAAAGCAGCAGTGCTGACGAAAAAACAGGCCACACGTGTTGAACAGGCGTTAGTTGTGACGTTTTTTTTTCGAGGTTACAAACAGCGTCTATGAAACAAAGAGACTAACCCTGGTATTCTGAGTCCTTCCTCCACTCGTGCCTTCAGTAAGGAGATCCTTGAAATCAATTTCCCCAAGCACAAGCGTTGCAGAACCCCCCCCCCTCCCCCCCTACCTCCCCCCCCGCACCCCCCCCCCCCCCACCACCCTGAGCCGAGTGGAGGGAGCAAATGGAGTAGATGAGGGACTCAGAATACAGCCCTAAGGCTTACATGCAATGTAGATCCGTTATAGCGGACCCAGTATTTTTGCTTCCTCTTCCAGCTATACCGCTTCTACGTTCCCTCTTCGCATTTTTTGTCATGCTGCTTGAGTGATTCTAGTTCGAATTACAGGAGTTCATTGAAAATGGAAAATAAATTGTCTCTAGGTTGTTCTTTGAAAAAGTGAAAATGAACGAGGAAGAGCCCAGCTTTTCGATGCTTTATTTAAAATATGCCTTTTTTAATACTTAGGACCCTGAAATCTTATCTCTGGGTTGGTCGCTGAAAAAGAGAAAGCAAAAGAGAGACAGTACACCACCTCAACGCCATATTAAATTCTTATTTTTTGAATGTTCAGAACATATTAGCGTCATTCAAGGCCATACCTCGGAAAAGTTGGCGCGGCTCACTCACACTCACTCACAAATTTATTTTCGAATCACCACTCACTCAAACTCAGACTCATTGCTGAGCAGCACATCTGCGCTCACTCGAACTCAAACTCACAGTGAGCGCAAAACTCAGAACTCACTCGGACTCAAAACTCAAAATGTACTCAGAACTCAAAATGTACTCAGAACTCAAAATGTACTCTAACTCAAAATTTACTCAAAACTCAAAATTTGCTCATACTCAAAATGTACTCAAACTCAAAATGTACTCAGATCTCAAAATGTACTCAGAACTCAAAATCGACTCAAACTCAAAATGTACTCAGAACTCGAAATTTACTCAAACTCAAAATGGACTTAGAACTCACTCGGCCTCAGGCGTACTCGAACTCAGTCGGGCTCAAACTCAGTCCAGCTCAAACTCACCATGCCACACTACCCTCGCGCTCACTAAAACTGTAACTCACGCGTGAGCTTGAGTCCAAATGATTCTGAGTGAGTGGACTCATGAGTGAGTCCACCGACCTCTGTCTAAGGCGTACCTTTTCGATGACGTTCAGCATCATTGCAAAGAGGAACAGGAGCCATTTGTATGTCGGTGTGTGTGTAGGGGGGGGGGGGGGGCGGATGGAGCGAGCATAGAAGTCGACCTGACGTAACGAACCCGGGCGTGGTACTCGTGAAGGTAACGCTAAAAATAACCCGATATTTCAATCTACTCTGTTCATGCTGAGGGTGATTACCTTTGCTCTGATGCGCTGTGATGCTGGTCTGAATAGCCGGCCGACATTTACGCCATAAGAGCGCAAACCTCTGCATGAATGGCCAGAGGTAAGTGTGGGAGACCCGTTGATATTCTTTTGTGTTCGCTCAACCTGTCCGAATTCCTTCTACCACGGGTCGAATCCCGCCTCATCTCTTCGAACCGTCGTCCCGCCGCCCACAATGTCTGCAGGTGAAGGCCAGTATGGGCTTATAGAACGCGGTTATGTAAGCATGGTCTTGCCGAGAAGTTTGAGTACGCCTAATTTAGATATGCGCTTTGTAAAGAATACTGAAGTTGCGTGAAAGCCAGGAACGGAGTTGACGCAAATGGCTCCACTTTTGGCTCCACCCATCGTCGCCAAAATTATTTCAGGGTTGTCGCTTATGCTACGCTTTGTAGTTCAAACGTAGCTCCTATGCTTTAAGGGGCAGTTATAATTAACATAATCCCTACAAAGGCCTCCGCAAATGTTGCCGCAATATGGTGCAATATAGCATCACGTGCTGCTCTTTTGTTTATCAAAGACAATGCTCCTAATTTTAAACTTGAAGACATATTTTTAAAGGTATAGTTTATTCGGCAGCTGTCAACATGGCCACTAATCGAAGCATCGCGTGGTTCTTGCCAGGCAAGGAGGGCTGCTGGGGAAGCAGCGCGTAGTGTTGCAAATTTAGTGGGCATCCTGCTATATTGAGAGATCTTTGCCAATTCAGCTTAACAAAATTTCTCGCAGAACTTAAGTCTGCTCACGTGCTTTGATAGCGAAAGCCTGGCGACACTTATCAACTACTTCTTTACTCCTACACCGCACTTGCGTCTCTTTCTTGTCTCTCCTTCCTTTGTCGTTTGGAGCAGATTACTTATACGTGCAAGAAAGTTTAAAGGCAAGTTTGCCTATATCGGTAGATTAGGGTGTTCTGAATATAAATACACCACTCGAAGCAGCAGCAGCAGCAGCTGTTTGTTTATTTATTTATTTATTTATTTATTTATTTATTTATTTATTTATTTATTTATTTATTTATTTATTTATTTATTTATTTATTTATTTATTTATTTATTTATTTATTTATTTATTTATTTATTTATTTATTTATTTATTTATTTATTTATTTATTTATTTATTTATTTATTTATTTATTTATTTATTTATTTATTTATTTATTTATTTATTTATTTATTTATTTATTTATTTATTTATTTATTTATTTATTTATTTATTTATTTATTTATTTATTTATTTATTTATTTATTTATTTATTTATTTATTTATTTATTTATTTATTTATTTATTTATTTATTTATTTATTTATTTATTTACTCGTTTGAGGTTTGCGGGCAACACAGTCTTGCTGAGTGGTGAGACTGCCGAACACATGCAAACAATTCTTGAGAAACTAGAATCAGAAAGCACGGATGTGGGGCTAAACATAAATATTAATAGATCTTAAGGGTGAACGGAGGGCAAAACTGGCTAGAAGTTGGATTTTTTATATTGGAAAAATATGCTCATATACTTAGAGAACGTCCTGACAAAGTGGAATCCTCAAACGCGCACCACAACTCATTTAAAAATGGCGCCAAAGGCGCCCCTTGTGGCTGCGCCGAATCACTGCAAGTTTCGTGTCACCTACAGTGGTATTTAGATCGTTAATTTTCCTTTAAAATGCGCAATGACGTTTTTTTTTATACTAACTTACGAATATAGCCCATAGCTACTTGGATTTCTGTGTAGTTCAGTACATGCCGCAAATGCGCTGCTTTAGTTGAAACTGCACTACGTATGCATGCGAAACGCTTGTTCATGCCAATAAGACCGTCTATTTTCTTCATTTGCCCGCGAATAATTGCGTTCCTTTTCGACAGATTAGAGAGAGTTTTCATGACTGAAGTCCCTGTGCTAGTAGCAGTGCCTCGCTTTTCTCAGGGTCCACGCAACAAGCGACAATTTGAAAAAAAAAAAAAAAAAAAACTTTGAAGCGGGATTTTTCGAAACAGCATTCCCCCTTAGAAAAGGAACATTTTTTCTTCAAATATTTATGTTCCTGAAACAATATTTGTTGTCAGTTTTTTATCAGTGCTATCAGCACATTCTGAACCCGAATGAATATGTTCTCACCAAAATTTGTTTTTTTTATTCACACTTTTTTTCCGTCGAAAATGACTTAACTTTGAATTTGTGGTATGTAAAAATATATTTTAAAAATCAACGGTTAGTGGCACCATCATTTTTTTTTTGGTTTAGAACGAAGCCTTAGGCCTTCCACACATATGGAAAGTGTTTCAGACCTGTGTCTGTAAAAACATTTCTGAAAATGTTCCTTAACACTAGAAAAAAAGCTTGAAAGCTTTGGATATTTATTTTAAAACTCAATAAATATTCTCTATGAAATTATGCACACAGCGAGGAATTTCTTAGTATAGATACCCTCCAAAACTCCAGGTTGATTACTTGAAAAGAAGTGAAGATAACCGCAGACGAAGTTGAACATCAGCGGCCACTCTCCATCCCCCTTTAAGTAACAAGGAACACGCACGCCAAAAACGTCCTCTTCAGCTTAGTAGACGAAACGCTAGAAGAAGTAAAAGAATACAACTACCTCTGACAGGTGGTTAGGGCTGACCCTAACCATTAGAAGGAAATGCGGCGCAGAATAGGTATGGACTGGGGAGCACTTTGCAAGCACTCCCAAATAATGAAAAGCTACCTCTGTCACTCAAAAGAAAAGAAAAATCTACAATCGGTGCATACTGCCGGTGATGACATACGGAGCTAAAACTTGGCGCCTTACTAAACAAGTAGAAAGCAAACTTAGGTCGGCTAAACGGGCCATGGAACGAAAAACTTTAGGTGTAACAGTCAGGGACAAGAAACGTGCTACCTGGGTCAGAGGACGAACTGGAATTTACGATAACCTAGTTCAAATAAAGAAAAAAAAATGCACTTCGGCAGGCCATGTAATGAGAGGAACCGACAACCGGGGGACAATTAAGGTAACAGAGTGGATACTAAGAGACAAGTATAGAAGGAGGGGAAGGCCATTAACGCGATGGAGGGATGAAATGCGGAAATTCGGGGAAACTGTAGACTCGAGAAGCTCAGGACATGAGCGGTTGCAGTTCAATGGGAGAGGCCTTCGCCCTCCAGTGGGTCTAAGCAGGCTGACGATGACGGTGAAGATGATTTACTGTGATGCCCAGGGACTTTATACCTTCGTCTGGGGACCTCTTGTGTTTCCCTAAATACTGTTTTATTAATGAATTTGTGCAAACCAGTGAAACTAACTTTAAAGGGGGCCGGTGTATAGCAATTTCTAGGGATACATGAGGCCCTTGGAGGTATTTGATAAAAAGGAACCAAGGCTTTCACTCTAGTACATTGCCGTGAATCATGCATTGGGTTTGTTTATTTATGGTTTGTTTGACTGCCCGGCTGCGCCCGGCTGTGTTATCTGTGTCCCAAACGAAGCGCATGTTCCATCCTTTATTTTTATGCCGCACGGGTTATCTCATTCGGATAAGGAGAACGTTTCGCCCTAACGTCGCTGGCCTGGAATAATCTTGTTTAATCTACAATGTTCTGGATGTAAATCGACGGTTCGAGAAACAGTCGCGCCGAAAGATAAAAGCCTGCAGCAGACGCCGCGGTATTCGATTCGCCGACACTCGCCCACGCACGTCACTTTGTTGACTGCTGCTTCGCCGCCTGTGTATTCTTTGAGTTGTTAGGGAAGCACAAGTTCGCTCCAATAAACTTGTTTCCCGTGAAGACAACTGTGCCGTCTTTGGCTACGTGACAATATGCAACTCCGTGTATTGCCCACGAAAATGTCTTATCTGCAATGCGCCTGCGCGTAGGAGCGAAGGCAATTTTAAAAGGGATTCATGTATAGCGTATTATGGGGATGCATGGGTCGTATGAAGGCATTCAATAAAAATACTCTTGACGCATCATACTTTGACATCAGACCTCTTATATTGCCTCTGAGAAAAAGAACGTTTTTGAAGCAATTCGTCCCCGCATAATGCAGCCGCTCTTAAAGGGGCGCGATTTGTAGCAGAGTGGTTTACGCATTGATCCTACAATTTCCATTTTGGAGATTCCTTCATTTTGTCTGCTCTATCAAGGATAAGTAAAAACACGATTTCGCTTTGGAATGACGCTAAACGCCTTCATGGAAAGCTGCATGAAATGTTCGGGCTAACTATAAATGACGGGAACTGATAAAGCACCTTCGATGTCACTACGCCTGAAAGATTAGGCGCAGACCAAAATAGAACGGCAGAACAAAAAATGAAATCCAATTACAGGGAATAAACGAATGTTTTTGTAAGGCCCAGTTGAAAGGAAGGAGCTTTCCTTGAAAAATATAAATTAATATTTCTGAGAATTTTTTCGAACGCTGTTGTGCAATAGCAAGAAATTCACAACATACAAAATACGTTCTGCGTCGCGCTTTTGTCCTCATAGTGTTTGGGAAAGCAAAAACAGATCATGGGACAATACATGTATTGAAGCTTCATCGATACATTTCGTATTATGATTTTCGCAAGATTGCATATATTTGATTTATAAAATAAAGCCCAAAGTCTTAGGAACAAGCACGAAGGTTTCTTTCGTAAGTAGAAACGAGTCGATTTGTTATCTAAAGGATATTTTTGGAACAAGACTGCCTGCAGCAATCCTAGCAGGCGGAGCGTTTCAAAACAAGCTTTGTAACCCCGGCGTATTTTTCCCGAAGGTGAAAAAAAATGTGGTTGATCCTTCTTTCATAGGAGACGGTAAAACATGAAAGTGAAATGTGCCTTCACACGAGCATTTGAATGTTTATCGTACATCAATATGAGCTTGCACATCGCTATCTATACTTCGTCGGTATGGCACCGTTAGACGCATCAACATTAGACACTGGATTGCACGCACCGGAGCATTGCGTAAACACGATTGAAACCCCAGGTGCTCGCAAACCGCACGAACGAAACCGAGGGAGCGAGTGAACTAAGCCGAGCGAAACCAAAGTGAGTACGCTACAGAGAAAGGAGCATGATTTGCAGATCGGCAGCAGTCTTGTGGGTGTGCTTGACGAGCGACGTCCTGCTGGCGGGTCGCTTACGGAAAGGTGCGACCACATTGGTCCTGCTCCACAGCGTGTACGCTATACGCTTGCGTTGCGACGAGCTCAGCTTGTGGAACTCGACGGCGTTCCAAAATCTGAACGGCATTCCACATAGGCGGCAGACGGGTAAACCCAGCAGCTTCCGCTGCTACACGCTGCCCTATCGAGGCGCCAACTATCGGCGCTCATTAGCGTCATGACGCACTACTTCGCTTCACCTCTCCCAGACGGCAGCACCATCTGAACGGACAAGTTTGAGGAAGGACATAAGGAACGTTTGTACAGCTACCCGGGCGTGACTTCACGACTCAGTCGGTGGAGCGTTTCTCACCTCCCATTGCAGCCAGAGTGATCGTGGGCTCGAAACCACGCCACGCCAGTGAAAATGTTCTGGTGATGTCATTTCCGTGACGGGTATGGTGTCGGTGAGGTTTGAAGTGGGTTTTGTATTTCCTTCACCCTCCTTTAGCAGATCAGCATAAAAATATTTTGCTTTGCCGCGTAAACTCTGCTTTTCCAATAAAAGATTCTATTTCTTGCTCTCTTTCTCTGTGTATGTTTCCCTGTATCTGTGAAGGCGCGAGCGACAATACATGTACCCGTACTTGAATATCACGTCTACGATACAACTATGAACGCGTGTTTTCCCAAATTTATGGTGACTGGGGTGACAGTTTTGAAAGTGATTTCTGAATTACGGTTTTGATGTGAAGCTATAATTACACTAATTAACTCTGAAACCTTATGCTGGCGCCTTCATATTCACTGAGGTGTGCGCACGCACGCACGCACATGCGCACACACGCACACACAATGGTAACCCTGTATTTTAGTAGCGACGATCGAAGTGCATATAAACATTTGCACTTTGCTTACGAGAGTGCCTATATAAATTTGTGTAAATATATTTTAATTATCTACAGATTCAAAAACGAAACAGCGCAAATTCAGAGAATTGTCTACTAATGCGCAGCATTCTTATGCCGTTTCTGTAGAGTGTGAGTTCTTTACAGCCAAGTATGGCTATAAGTAGCGAGAAACGTTTAATTAATTTATTATTTTGAGTTTTCTTTCGTTTATTTCCACCCATGATGTAAATTTATACCGCTATACCGATGAAGGGCCTTTACTTCGCTAATTATGTGTCTTCTTCGAAGATGCAAGGCGTACTACAGAGTTGGTCCGCTTACTCTTTCTTTTATACGCATTTTTAGCGTTATTTAGCGGAATTTGTTTTTTTGTATTCAGTTTTTGGGGGTGGTGTATAAGAGGCATACTGTTTGCATTGTCAGATCATTACTGTGATAATTTTATTCCTCCTCCTTTTTATTTTTTTTCAAAACTATGCCCCACCAGTTATCTCTATTTACGCTATTATAGCGATTAAAGGTGGAACTTCCACCAAATCTGCATTTTTGCGGAAATGCAGGGCGTTACATGGTCCTGGCTAGAAGCGGGGGAAGGGGGTAGTCGGCAAAGAATGTTGCGCATTAAAAGTACCTAGGCAAATATGCTAGGGACTTAGTGTATAGTCTCCCGGCCCCATGGGTGGCTGACAGCGCTATGGCCAGCGCTGCTGATCTACAACAGAACCGCTGCATTGCACCGAATGCACTGTTTTCTTGCATGAAAATTTGTGCGCAGCGTAAATGTGGCATCCACCAGAAATCCATCCATACTGCTGTAAAAAAAAACTGTACAGTTTACCCACAAACTACGCAGTTTAACAAAAATTAGTCCTCGTCCACAATTCGAACTTAAGGACACCGCTAATCTTATGTAGTCACTGTACCATCCGAGCTAATCAGTAGACTAGCCGTTTGTAGCGCGAGATAAAAATAATGTAATAGTAGGGTAAACGGCCAGTCCAGAAGAAGCCCCAAGAAGGAGTAAGTGTCTGCCAAAGGAAAACTCAATCCACCCTAAATGCAGCCTTACGGCTGCAAAAAAATAGCTACACAGCTTTCTCAAAAACTTCGTCGTTGAAAAAAAAAAGAAAGACTTTTATTCAAACTGTTATAAAAAATTCCCAAAGTTTAAGAAGTATTAATGAGTTTCTGTTCTTCCTTTAACAATGTGAGGCAAGCGTATATAGCGGACTGTAACCTTAATTGTACAGATCAAAAAGCCTTCTTAATTGCTGCTGTTTTGTGTGTCTTCAAATTTAAATCGAAGCCTATATAGTGGAAGCAATTTGTTCTTAGCTTGCAACTCGCTTCGAACCAGTAAAAAAGTGTTCGCATGACACACATCGCATGTAAACTAAACACGTCGGGGATTTCTCCCTAAATCTGGTCGATTAAACCAAACATCCCCCGGTACGTCTACCCCCAGATTTTTGTAATGCGGTAGCATTTACATGCTGATTGAATGAGGGAACCCGCTTGTCTGCCTTTAACGCGTGATTTGTGACACTTCCGACGCATACAAAAAAAAATAACAATAAAAGACCGTAGGGTGTTCAGTCTTTGATTTAAGACTCTTTATACTGCCGCTAAAAAAATTCTTTCAACAATGACTGGGTGCAGCAGGGAAGCTCACTCCAAAGGGGCTCAGGGTTCAGCGCACCATAGGGGTAAAAAGAGTTTTATGGAGGTACTTAATAAGATGCTCCAGAGCCTGCACATATTTTTATAACAATGTCTTCACAGGAGCAAATGGGTTTAGTTGTGAAGCCGACTTAAAAGATTTAGTGTATGGCAGAGCCGCCTATGCGTTTATTCCGCAATTTTCACTTGGGGTTTCTGCAAAATATTTTTGTCGAAATTGTTACCCTCTCTGTAAAATCGCGCATCACGGGGGGCATGAAGCAACTGGAGTTAAGCCTGTGTATCGGTACGTCACCTCCTTACATTAGAAGACAACGTGTTTAAATACCACCCGTAATTTTTAAAAATCAACATCAGTGTAAGAACTGAAGGGCTGATGGCAACAACAAAAGCGATACCTATCAGTTGGATTGTTTGGCCACCTGGGATAAATTGTTCGCCGGTACAGGATGCAGGGTGTAGGCGAGCTTTGTCTAACGCTCACCCAGTGCTTTAGTGCTTTGATATATGATGCATATGTTCAGATAGGTTTTCGCCGATGCCTCTGGGTGTATGAGTCTCAGTTCTGCGTGAAATTTGCCACCGTGTCTTTTACTGAAAGGAGTAATCCAACGACAAAATACAGGAAAACAAACCGAACGAGGCCATTTAGGCCTAGAAGTTAGAGACAAAGCTCTTTTTGAGATGTGCATTTTTAATATGCTGTTTACAACCTAGGGAAGTATTACGAGTGTCACTGGTTGGTAAGTTCGCATCCGAAAATAAAGCGGCGCTATATCAGGCAAAATGGCAAGAAAAGCAAACGTGACGAGTGCTGGAAAAACAAAACAGCGCGCCCAGTCTGAAATTCTGCTCGTTTCGCCTTCTTTAGACCTGCATTTTCTTCAACGTAAATTATATGAACTTACGCGCTCTACGCGTGCTGAAAAACAGGCGATTATAGCGGGCTCCATGGGGCTCGTTGCATTCGCGATGGCTACACGTTTAATTGTGCGAAATGTTGGGCAACAGCAGGAATGTTAGAACAAAGTTGTAAATTTGATTTTGTGTTTATCCGATGGTTGAAGGCAGTGGAGAAAAGCAGTAATTATCTGTGCGTAATTACTGGGTGGGTCATCTACAAGAGATCTGTGCGCTAATTATGAAGCCTAGCCCAGGGTTACATAACTGGAGGTTGCATATATAATACACTAGAGCTATATTGGACAATGCGTTACTACTAGGAATTTATGCTATGTCTGATTAGCACACGTCAAGAGCCCAAGAAAGATGCATTCTGTAGTGCTTGATGAAACATGTGAATCGAACGAGACGTGGTTGCGTACATTGAACAAACCTGCGTCAGATAGTATCCTATTTTTATTATTTGGCCTTAATACGCGGTCATTTAAGACCCTACGAACTCTTTTTCTTGTTTTCCAGCGCGGAAACACGTTTCTCATGAATTACATCTATGCTCACTACGTTTTCCTGTAAAACCTATTTGTGCGCCTTTAAACTTGCGTGGTTACTGTTATTTCCATGAGCTCTAAACTCGGAACGAGCTCATGGCTCGAGGACGAAAATGAAAAAAAGAAGAAAATAAACTTACCTGAGAACGGCCCGGAATATGCATGAGTTTTCTTGAGAATGAATCAGAACCGGCAGGATATCCTGTAACAAAAGCTAGATGTAAATAAATAGCATTACATAAAAAATTACCAAGAGAGCCGTTAATAGCGATAGATGATGCTTTTCACAGCGACAAGGTGTTGCCGCAATTGTTGCGTTAAGCGTTGAGGAAGGCGCTGTTAACTTGGTGGTGTTGATGGTGCCGTTTTATTTTGTCTCGAGGCGTAAAGAAATAAAATCAATGCCTTTTAAGGGAAATTATAATTGGTAACTTGTTTCAACACTTCGGAGCAAGTTACAAACGTATGTATTTATGGCGCGTAAAGTTTCACTTCAATCTTTATCGTGTAAAACCTTTAATGCCTTTGTAATTGTTGGCTGATTGACTGAGATGAATAAAGCTTGCTGCTTCTATCTTACGAGAGATTCTGCCAACTTCGCTGAAACGTTTGCAAGTTCGTGATTATGAACCTACAAGTATTGGGGATGTGGCCAAAAAGAGCTCAATAATAATGACAAAAAAACACGCAGGGGGCTTGATAAATTTATACCACAAAAATGTAGACTTTTTGTGGCTGTACGTCTCAGCTTTGTGCGGTTTTACCCGAGCAAATAGGTATCTTACGTTTTGAATGGCCTTGGACGATGTGATAAGCTTCCGTGTCGTATGGAGAATCGGATCTTCGCACCCCAGCTCTTCTTCAATCGCTTTCAGCAGGTCTGGAATACATATTAGAGGAAGAAAGCGAAGATAATGAAATAAATAAAAAAGGGAAAAGTCTCAGGAGTGCCTCTTTTGGACTTAAACAGGAGCACTCGCTGTGCGAAGATAAAAAAAGTGAGCCGAAGCGCCAGAAGTTGATAGCGGCAATTTCACTTTTTGTGCCTTGGAAATAAATGGTGCTTGTTTTGTGGCTGAAAATGGGCTGCATAGCTCGTGAGGGGAACCGTTGCTCATTATTCAAATGTAACATCCGATCATAACTTTCAGTCGCTACATTAAAGGCGTCAGCTGTAGCAGTTCTTAAATCAGATATGACTTACAACTCTAATTAGGTCTACGCTCCGGAAAATTAAGTTTATCCCACTACAGAAATTCTAAAATAAATAATTCGCGCAATTCAGATGTTTTTGTGTGTACATATAGCTTTCTAAAGTTTGCACTTGTAGTGTTCCAAATGTTTACTCCGGTTCAATTGTTTGAAAACTCAGTTATTTGAAGCAGGCATTCAACTTTGAAGCTTTCATCAGTGCAATGAACAGCATTCGAATCAAATGGTGTCAATTATAAGTTGTGCTTTTGAGCTGTGAAATGTATTTCAACAATTCTGAACTCAAACTTGGTTACTGAAACCTAAGTATCGCTTTTATGTTATGGCACAGAAAATGACATTGGGGGAGGGGGGGGGGGAGGGTTGCCCTCGCCTTTACTAAAACTCCATGCTTTCTCTAAGGTCCGTGTATTTGCGCTGCTCTGCGCAAAGCCCCGTCGCTATTGTTTTGGATAAGGAAAAATATATGGGATGGAGCCGCCAGCCAAGTTCTCGTATTACTTGGGACACTAATGGTCTACTTCCTGGAAATTATATGCACATTGAGGTAACAGGCGCGAGGGCTACCATATTTGGACTGAGAAGTTACATTCGCAAGAAGAGCGACCATCATTTTTTAATTCATACCGTGATGTGTAAAAAACCACTTAAGCATCCGAATGACGAAAAGAAAAAATGAGTGTGGTAAACTACGTCAACTGCCGGTTATCACAGAAACAAACAGCACTGCACGGGAAAAACGCACACACACACTTACCTAGACAGTGGTTTTTGATATGGAACTTCTCGCCCTCCCACCAGCCGAGCTCTAGGCATAAGTCCTCCCTTGCTCTCCGCTTCATTCCTGGGCAAAGAAAGGGAACAAAGGTTAACCCCATTCCTGCGACGTGAGATGCACAACTGTTGAATATCCGCCTTGAACTGATACGACATAGACGGCTGCATGCCCGTCCTACTAAAGCTCTCTCTTGGCACGTCTCGGTAATAGGCGTTCGACATACCACGGTGTATTTCCACGCCGCCCTATTGCTTTTTAAACGGCATTGGTTTTCGGACGTAGGTGCTTATTCCTAAATTTGTTTTCTCGATAGACCTAGATTTGAGATCGGCTTCGACAGATGTCATTGCAAGGCACTGCACATTTTAAATAACCAGTTCCGATCTGCCTGCATTGTAACGCTGTTGAAAATTCCCTATTTTCACCATGAGGCCCTGCTAAGCGTAGTCGTAAGTCAAACCGTATGCAGGCTGTCTTAACACCCCCTCCTCCCCTTCTCCGTGAGTCTTCTTCCAGATAACGGGTAGAGGTAACCCCGCGCTGCCACCGCCGGACCAAGTTCGTCCACTGACGAAGGCCTAGCAGGCGATTCGGTCAGAACGGTTGCAGGCTTTTGCACCTATCTGGCCAATATGATTGCGGAGTGCTAAAAGCACGGCGCCCGGTTACGCCATAAAAGAATTCACGCTTATTACGTTTTAATAGCGTGGAGTAACATTCTTTCCCTGCATGCACGCCGATCCCAAATGCATCCGGCCACCACGTTGGCTAGTCCAGGTCCAATATTCTTACAGACGGTAGTATCTATCAAGCTAAATAAATGCGAAAATATTGTTCTATGTGCCTGTATGTCTGTATGTCCTTCGACTCAGCTGCTCGGCCAAAAGTTGTGAGGTATTCTTGAACAACACGTTTATACAGGCAGAACATTTCCGAACTACTAAATCTGGTATAATACTACATACTTTCAGAATCTCAGAATTTGTTTTATTTCCAACATCGGGGTAGTGGGCTCACAAGCAAAAAGCCGTTTTGTGACCGCTTCAGGGGACCTGGGGGCCCGTAAAAGGCAACGGGGCTTCACAAATGTACAGTTCATGATAAATTATTAGTACAGACAGAGAAAAATGAATGATGGTGTAGTCTTACACAGGTCACATTACCGTACCTTACATAACAGGAATGGGCACATCATTATCACATGTTAACTGAACCAATAAACTCTGCAAACAGTTGGATATAGGCATACAATAATACTATACCAAGAGTGCAAAACAGTTCTTTTTCACAAGCAAAAAAATAAAAGATAATTTGGCGAGCTCAGCACGAAAAACTATCATTAAAAACAAACAAAAGCGCATTATAAATTGTCATATGTAATACAACAATTGCCATATGATGTGTCATATGCAAGTCAAAACTGTTCAGTGAGACAAAAACGTTAGGCATATCTGAAGCAAAATGTAAGTACATAGCCGATTTGTGCACTATTATTTTAATTAAACAGAGACTTTGGCATAATTTTCGCAATAGAAAGCACAAAAACTTGGTATGAAAATATTTACCCCAAAATACAAAAAGGGCTCGCGCTCAAACCAGGAGCGATTGACTCGAGCGCCAAGCATGGCCTCCGCGACCAAGACAGTAACAAAAGGTGCCAAGAGATGACGCACCAGTATACCATGCGAACGCGGTAAAATTGAATCGAAATCAGCAAATATATATTGCGTTTGTAATGGAAGGACCAAGACAGGATGGAAACAGTGGAAAAAAGCTAGCGGGGGAGAGAGAGGAGAGGCAGTTACATGGCAGGGGCGGCAAAGGACTCTCGTCTTTTGACATTTGCAACGGAGGGAGCAGATACGCGACCAATTTTTTCGTAGGAAAGCTTCGTTTTCCCAGAGGTGATCTGCGAGTCATGCTTCGAGTTGTAGTAATACAACGGAGCGAGAAAGCTGCGTTCGCCAAAAGTTTTGTTTTAGGGTCCGAAGGGGTGAAAGGGTACGACCACATAAAATACAACACTTACAAAGTTCGAGAGAGAGAGAGAGAGAGAGAGAGAGAGAGAGAGAGAGAGAGAGAGAGAGAGAGAGAGAGAGAGAGAGAGAGAGAGAGAGAGAGAGAGAGAGAGAGAGAGAGAGAGAGAGAGAGAGAGAGAGAGAGAGAGAGAGAGATTTTCAATTGAAACTGGTGAAGTCAGCCCTGCTATGGACAAGGCTTGCTACGCCAGATGAGTTATGAATCCCGGAAATTACGGGTAGAACAACGAGAAGGCGAACAAGAAACGTTGAAAACGAGATACGAGGAAATGCTGCTAGTAAAGGTAGGAGAGAAATTAAATTTGAAAAGGAAATTGTTAAGGCAAACTCTGAATCAAAGTACTGCGTAAACGGTACAAAGAATGAAAGCAAGACCAATCAAACAAAACAAAGTAGATAAACACCACAGCGCAAAATTAAAACGTTCAAGCAATGCAGTGACTTAAGGCAAAATGTGCTTTCAATTTCTAAGCTCCCTAGCGTCTAGCGGCTCGAAGGTGCCTTAACTACGCGGTCATTCTATGGCACGGGGTTTGACGTTTTGGATGCTGGGCCTTAAATTTGATTGATTGAATACGTTTATTCCATATAGAATGAACCAGTGGCCATATGATGGATGCTAAAAAAGCAAAAATAAAGAAAAGAGCAGAAAAGAAACGAAAGTAATATGAAGAAACCACACGCTGAAGGAGGTGATGACCGTTCATGAATTAGAGGATATGGTTTCAAGGGAAGGCATCAATTAGTTGGGCCTTAAAATTGAGATGGCGTGATATGCCCAGCTCACTACCACTGAGGCAAAGAGAATATTCGCGTGTTAACGTTCTCATGCCTGACAGAAAATTAATCCAAACTGGGTGCATTCAATGAGACACGCATAACGACGGATCTTATAAGGCAGTTCGTCACGGATGGGAACAAAGCCAAAGTTAGTTCCTGTTTTGAGGATGAAAAGAACCGGCACAATATAATCAGAGCTATTATCATCCCTTCTTGAGTCTTGAATTGTCTGTTTCGACAATATACATCGCCAGCAGCTCTTGAGACAGGAGAGCTGAAGCAATGAGACTAATCAAAAGGCTCATAAAGCCGACCTCCAATGGCGCTCGTTCATTAAGCAAGACGATGTTTCAAAGTTAGCAGGTGCCAGCTTGAATGGTATCCCATAAAAATACTCCGAGCGCGTCTGCTTTGCGTGCAGTTCTAGGGGATAGCATTTCCCCTACGTCGTTCCCCGGGCTTTCTCCACGCCACTGCGACTTAGACGGCCTGAAAGTTTCTGGCTCTAATCACATTAGCTGTAGTCCTTTCCAGCGCTTTGCGTCACTGTCCCGTGTCCTCTTTTCTTTATCCACAATGCATCCGGCTTCTGCTTCGAACCAGCCAACCCGCGTGCTCTTGTGACGCCCACGCTAGCCAAGTCCTTGCCCTTCCTTGATCGATCGCCATGCCCCAGGAAATTGGCGTGGCAGTAACTTTCAGAGGCAGGAGTTTCTGTGATGCAAAGTAGTATAGCTAAATACGGTGAGAGCGCTAAGGTACAAAAATAACATTTACAGTTAAACCTGGATGTAACGAACATCTATGTAACGAATTCTTGGATTTAACATAGTTTTTAATTTTCCCATTTCCACATTCATTGAAGCCCGTGTGTTTGCCACCTCTCTGTAACGAAGTAGTTGCGACGGTTAACGTTGATGTAACGAATTCGCTACGCTGATGAGTCAATGTTATTTTCCCCTTCTTTTGGAAATCGGCAGGCGAAATGCACTAATATAGGGAATTTCGCCCACATCGCAATCTCCCGTGCGTTTTAACGTGTGAGTGGGATGTCGGTTAGGTGCTCGGCCTGCATGTTGGCGTGTAGTCGTCCGTGTGCACTGATATCGGTGGTTTCGGTTCGTCGGTTATGATTTCTGCTGCCAGGAAAAGAAAAGTTTTGTCTTGTCAAGACAAGCTCGATATTCTAAAGGCCGTGTCCTCCGGCGAGAAAGAAGAACGTCACCGCCCGGTACAGTGTCCAAACTAGCATTCCCTCAACAATTTTTATTGCGGAAAAGAGCATAAAGTTCGCGCAAAGGCGCCCTTTAAGCATAAGTTTGGTTCTTGAAACGCGTTAAGGCGCCGGAAACTATCAAAAAGCAAAAGGGATACTTAGGTCACGTTTGGTAATAGGGGGCCGTGTGATAGCAGGAGGCGCCAATCACGCAGTTTTTCAGTGTGGAATACACCCTTGAACAAGGGTGAGTTCAGCATCACTGATGCCTAGCATATTGGTTTCGTTTCTGCTTCATTCACGCGAGCTTTAACTCGAAACCTGCATGCAACAAAAACCTGGATGAAACGAAATAAATGCAAATTTTTGTCAACTTCGTTATATCCAGGTTTAACTGCACGTCTGGTTTGAGAGCAGTTTGTTTGACGTAAAGGCGCAGTTTTTGGCTAAGGTGCTGGAATCTGCTACTAAGACATTGTTTTCTCGGGTGGCTGGACACGTAGCGCAACGGTGCGGCCAAGGATGAACACATCATGAGCCTGTCGCAATCGCTCGGCACGTTGCTGATATCGGCAGTGATAGGCTCTGTAAAATTGCCTTCTCGAAAAGCCGCTTTGTATGCCGCCCACTAACTGCAATTATTTGCGGATAGTTTGTGACGACTAAATTGTACTTTCGAAAAAAAAAAAATCTGTGAAGAATGCGCTCGGGATGGGACAGTAGAGGCGAATCGCTTAGTACCGTTCATATCCAATGTGTGTTATCAAGCTTGAGCTTTGTTGCGTGTTTCTAGGCGTGAGTGTAAATGCCTCTGAATATTATTTGAATATTTGTCTTTGAATATTCGCGTCGTTGGTGTAGAAAGTCTAGAGCTATGGGAAAAGGAATATGGCGGTGTTTCATGCCTGCCACAGTGTTACGCACCCACAGAGTAGCGCACAACCGCATAGGTGTATTAAACAACACTTTATAAAATATCTAATCAACTCGACCACTTCAATCAATCAATCAATCAATCAATCAATCAATCAATCAATCAATCAATCAATCAATCAATCAATCAATCAATCAATCAATCAATCAATCAATCAATCAATCAATCAATCAATCAATCAATCAATCAATCAATAAATAAATAAATACAAAATCTGTAAGTCATTACTGAACAAATTATTGTTATTTATTAAAAATTAATTAGGGACCATAATACAAGGCGATTTCAAGCCGTTGGCATGTGTCTGCAGCAGCCAAAAACGATCACCGCTAAGCAACGTCGTTCTGTAAGTGTGTGAAGCTCCTCAACGAAGCTGATAGAGGGGAGTAATGCGGCACGTGAAAGAAACCGCGTTGTTGGGCAACGCCCAGGATATTCGGTGTGGGGCGCCGCAGGCGGGAGCGTTCAAAGCGTGTTGTCTGCTAGCGCGCATAACCAAGCGGTGCGCCCTCCGCTGAGGCATTCCGCTTAGCATACAGCTCAGCTCACTGGCATCCAGCTGAGTGAAAAGACTCCGAGTTTTACGCGAGAGCGTATGTGCCCTAAATTCCAAGGTTCGCGTCCTGGGTGCACGAAACGCGGCGATGAAAGTTTGCACTGCGCCATAAAGGGGGTAAGAGCAGTAGCTGTGACGGCGGAATAATGTGCGGCATTGTGCTGTCTTGAAGTTGACTAAGAAATAACAGAAATGTTTACACAATGATGATGAATAACATAAACAATAAGGTAAACAATAGGTGAGCTGTTAAACAAACACTGATGACAGAATTGAGAGAAAGTACGTTCACGCTAAGTACTGCTTCACTTAGTGGAACACACCCGTTTATTGTACGCCCATTTTTTGTTTTCGATATTCGAGCTCCGCAAAAGTGTATGAACAGACATTCGTGACATTTCAGCACTCGTGTTGCCCTTTCGGAGAAGATATTGATTGCTGTTCGGTTCCTGGAGATTGCCCTAAATGGCATGCTTCTCCATTCCCCTCAACGCCTACTCGAGAGGTCGTTTTATAACACCCCTTTCAGAGCAAAGAAGGGGAAAAAATGTGGGCACAAAAGAATCGTCTTCAACTTCGAACAGCTCTGCCCACACGTTACGAAAGCCTCTCCAAAGTGGATCGCCGCTGATTCGAGTGGGACGCCGTTCGGTGTCTCGCAATAATGGCGGTCACCTGACACGTCCGCTCTCGCCCGACGGTTGGGGAAGATGGTGCCTGGGCGTCTGATGTCACGCTTTGCGCCCAATCGCTTCCGACGCTCGTGTTCGGCGTGCTTGACGGTGTGAAAGAAGCGGGAGCTCTCGTGTGGAATCTGTGTCATCTTGTGCAAGGTGGGAGTCTTGAGCGAAGCCCGCTTCACTGACTCGTAACTCATTCAATTTTGTGTGCGTTTTTTGTCATTCCCCGTGATATTAGTTCGTTCTAATCGCAACACGTTATGAGACCTGTTGTTGTACCACAGTGCGAAGTGCAACGCGAGCCATGTTAACTGCTGGACTGCTGCGCGTGGTTAAACACAATGCTGAGTATACAATTCAAATAAAAAATCGCTCTCTATAGACGACTTTCCTCTTACTAAAGAATGCACCAGGTACTGGCACCGCTGCTAGCTGATTCACAGGTTGAAATCTGTTAAACCTTATGTAAAAAATAGATTTAAACAGATACATGCCCCTTGCAGTAAGCTGGCCACAACAAAAACTGAATTTAAAGAGACCCTGCAAAACTTTTTATAAGCGCTTTCATTCTTTCCTTCGCGTCTGGAACCACTGTGAAAGCTATAGTTATCGCCAGCACGGAGCGGCACTGCGTGATTTGCTGGTTCCACCAGATACGCCTTCCTTCTGCTTTTTTTTTGTGTCTTTTTCGAAGTTGCTATCGAAAAGCGTTCATTGCTGCAACTGAAGGAAAAACGGCCAACAGCCGCTACATGGCCTTAGTGACGTAATTTGAGCCGTCGAAGAACGCCAAGACCGGGAAAGAGAAAAATCTTTTGAGCGATTTTACAAGTTATCTGATGGGCATAGAGCAGTAATTTTTGGCTGAGGTACTTTGCGACCCCCTAATATAAGTACAGGGTGTGTTGGTTGACTACGTTCTGGAAGTATTTAAGATTTCAAAAAAAGTTGGAGAAAGTGTTGCAGGGTCCCTTTAATTGCGAGGGGGGCTTAGCAGAACAGCGGTCATCAGGAGGCATTGAACCACATTCTAGACTGGCGTTAGCACCATAAAGAATGTCGAGGGGGGGGGGGGGATGAAGCAGAGCGGGGCATAAATGGGCCGCATTTCTTTAGTCTGAGAGTCGATGTGAAGACATCGCACATGCGTATTTTGACGGGCAATAAACTTAATTCTTGCCGTGAGGCACAGTGCCTGAAGTACTAGGGGGCTGCACTGCTATCTCCGAGGTCGATAATCCTTCAGCGGCGACTGTATTTGAGTTAATGGTAAAAACGAAAAATGCTGCACGGGCGTGAGATTTTCGTGCATTTTCAAATAAAAATAAAGCAACATAAACGAAATGTCAAAGAACGTAATGAATGATTTAGATACTCCATAGCTCGACGCAATGTGAAATGGTGATAAAAGTTGGACAAAACACACACGTAGGTATACATAGACTGACGCATTAAAAAAACGTGAGGAAAAAAGAACGAAGATGGGAAAGAGAAAATTTATTTTTGAGTAAAAAAAAAGCAGTTTTAGAGCAGTTTTAGAACAGAATAATTTGGGTAATGGGGCTGATCAGTATTATGGAAGTAAAAATTGCATGTTTCGTGGAGGCTGTAGAAAAGACAGTGTCAATAGCATCACTCACGGGTAAGAGATACAGCGGACTTCCGAAAACTCTGAACGGCACTCTAATGCTTACATTTGCAAACAGGCCTGAACAAGGCATAATCACGTGAACAAGTAAAAAGAAAATATATGGTCCGCTTTAGTTCGTTTCACTTTCAAATGTCGGGAGGGTTAGGAATAAAAAAAAACATAAGCAGCGCCACTTTGGCGGGAGAAAATTATTTTTTGTTGATGGACAATAACCTATTTTGCCTTTTGTCAATGATGTACTGCTTAGCTAGCACGTGTTGTTTTGTGCTAGAAAGGCACATATTTTAATGCAGGGCGACAAACAGAGAAATCTGCGGCAATGAGAAAGAGTTGTTGAATTATTTTGATACGCTTAAGAAACACCACAGGCAGTGAAGTGCATTTTACATGAGCGAAAAAAGTAAGCGCACTGCCTTAAAGCCCTAAAAGCACAGACATCAGATGGAAAAGCCATGTAATCTTGAATGCTGGTAGCCTTGTAAAATATTCTAATACCGCCGGGATATAAAACTATAGAGTAATTTATACATGCTGAGACATCATTAAGAAGAAAGGAAATAAAAGAGACCCTAGAAGGAATCGCTGAGGCGCGCCAGTGTGTGCATAGATTTGTGCAGCAGATTCTTGATAAAAGCACGACTGATTATTAAGGTGGCTTCTGAGTGACTCCACAAAGCACGCATTTTATGCTCGGAAAGTTTGTGCAGAAGCAACGAATGATCAACTAAATCAAATGGTTTACTAAGGCCTCAGTACACAGTATTGAGTTGTCCCCGTCCACGATTGATTGTCATTGAACGGGCAGATGAGAAAGAGATGATGTTGTTCGGGAAGAAGCACGCTTTAGAGCGAAGCTTTATTTGCATCTCTCACGGCCTTTCGAGGGACTGCTTCTGGCTTCTGTTCCCCTGTGCCGCTCGTGCCAGGCAGCTCCTCCTCGCTCCCCGCTCCGGCGGCGAGAAGAAGCATCCCAGGCTAGTAAGTAAGTTCGTGGTCCTGATCCCTTTTGACACAGGGCAGGCGCATCAAGCGCCACAGGAAGTTAGAACATATGTTTGCACATACGGAGAAATTGTTAAGAAATTGTTGCCACCCGTGGTGTGGCTTCTCACAAAACCAGCAGATGGCGCGCTGGTTAAAGGTAGGGCAAATGAATAACACAGGCAAGTTGGCTGCTGACAACCGGCGTTCCGATACGAAGGGAGGGCCTCTATCAACAACAACAACAACAACAACAACAACAACAACAACAACAACAACAACAACAACAACAACAACAATAATAATAATAATAATAATAATAATAATAATAATAATAATAATAATAATAATAATAATAACAATCAACACCATAGTGCCGCAACCGTTGCGTTTGAATGCAGTTCGTGAGCAACGGGTCTAAGTGGTGCTGCATCATGGCAGTCCGTGTTGATTTCACCCAACCGGCCAAACCGCTTCCTCTCACTGACTAACCAGAGTCACTCTCAATTATTGGTAGTGACTCTGGCTAGAAAGCGAGCAGAAGCGGGCCGTTTGGGTAAAATCAAGGCAGGCTGCTTTCACCCGGAGCGGCGATCCTCACTGGCGTCGTTGCGAATTTGCAGGTGGTCAGTCTGTTTTGATTTTACCCACCGGCCAAACCGCTTCCGCTCTTTGATTAGCCAGAGTAACTACCAATAATTAACAGTAACTGTGGCTAGTCTGTGAGTGAAAGCGGTTTGGCCGGTTGGGTAAAATCATGGCAGTCTGCTCACTTGCAAATGCCGAACGACACCAGTGAGGAATGCCGTACTGGATGGGGGCAGTCTGTTATAATTTTTACCCTTCCGGCCAAAGCGCTTCCGCTCACTGACTAGCCAGAGTCACTATCAGGAATAAACAGTGACTCTGGCTAGCCAGTGAGCGGAAGCGGTTTGGCCGGTAGGGTAAAATCAAGGCAGACTGCTCACACCTAGTACAGCAACCCTCGCTGGTGTCATTCCGCATTTGCAAGTTTTCTGTGTGCCTTGATTTTACCCAACCGGCCAAATAGCTTCCGCTCAATGATTAGCCAGAGTCACTACCAATAACTGACAGTGACTCTGGCTAGTGAGTGAGCGGAAGCTGTTTGGCCGGTTGCGTGAAAATCAAGACAGACTGATCACTTGCAAATTCGGAACGACCCCAGCGAGGGATTGCTGTACTGTGTGGGAGCAGTCTGCCTTGATTTTGCCCTACCGGCCAAACGGCTTCCACTCACTGACTAGCCAGAGTAACTATGAGTAATGGAGAGTGACTATCCCTAATCGAGAGTGACTATAAATAATAGAGAGTGAGAGAGAGTGACCTTATCGCTCCAAGCTCCTTTTGGACATATGTCACTTCTGTAGTGAAATAAAGAAAAAGTATCTAGCTTGCTAGACAGCTAGCACCATCTAGCAAAAATTAGATAAACCAAAATGTGTTTCTTGTTTACTTTTAACTTCAGTAAAGAAATGACATATTTCTAAAAGAAGCAAACTAGGCCGTTAGGAACGTTTCCATGTATCCGCAAACCTTTTTGTATCAGCGTACGATGCTTTTTAAGCCCGTGGGGCATGAATTAGTAAGTGCCATAGGAATGGGATTAAGTGAATCCCTCTAAATTTGCTGCATCAGATATTATTAGCAGACTGTATAGTTGACTTTGCTGTGAATTTCAAATAATGTACCGGCCGCACTGCCAATGTTAGCATAGCGAGAACATATTAAGCCTACACTCTAAGAAATACAAGAAATCGCCGCGGCTGGGCTTAACAACTCCCCGGAACGACCAATCAGCGTGAACAAAAGTTGAGAATTTGGCAAAGGGGCCCAGGAAGCGATTTGAGTAAAAAATAGAATCTGCTCTGGGAAAAACAGCGCAAGGCGTGCATTCGCACTGTTGTCTCCGCGGAGATTTTTTTAACTTTGATACCAGCATGCTGGGCCTCCCAATTCACTAACTTTGCACATTTGGTGACACTCATTTGAAGTTCTTGAGCATTGCGGCTAAGGCCATGTGCGGTGATTTCTTGGAATGTAGAAAGAAAAGCCATTCTATCAAGTCAATTTAATGCGTGTACAAAATAGTCTTGTTATTTTGGCATCTTGCATAATTACAGCATTTTAACACAAAAGTGTTTTATTTCCGGATACACCAAGAATTCGCTGACGTCATATCCGTCACGTAAGTGACGCCAGTGCAACGAAGCAAGCGGCTGTAAAGGGTGCACCCCTGCATATACGGTCTTCTTGCGGGAAAGCAACCTTTAGGACTAAAGAGTACGCTATACTTAGGGTTGTTCGTTTTCGGGTTTTATATTTTAACACGAGAGTGTTTTATGCCGCGATACTCCAAGATTTCACTGGCGTCATATCCGTCACCGAAATGACGCCAGTACACTTTTGCCGAAGTGACCCGCCAGCAGGACATCGCTCGCCAAGCACAGCCACAAGACAGCCGCCGACTTGCAAATCATGCTCACCTGCAGATTTCGCTGCACGTTTCCCTCTCGTGTTTTACTGATTTCTATGACAGAGGAACCAACCACAGTTTTTTTGCTAATACTAACTGCCGAACCCAGAGTAACTTCGTTAGGCTTCATTTCACAAGCCTTTCTTCTTGGGGAATCGAACCAACTTACGTAATGGTCGTAGAACACGAAACCTTCAGGTTACGCCCCCTCCCTCTTCACAAAGTACAGAGGTGAAAGAACAACGAGTGCTTCAATGAACTTGGAGTGGACGCAATTTGTCTTCATTCACCGCATTCTAGGCGACCTGTCAACGAACACCTCCATCGAATGCTCACTCGTAACTTTGCGTGGGACAATTATCGCCGCAAGCTCTTACGATTGTACCGTGCCTTCCCGACGTCCCACGCATAGCACGGCGGTGAAGGGACCCTTCGTTCATCCTTACACAAAATCGAGTGGGCAGGTCGCATATTACGTACACTGGTGTGGCCGGGGGCACCGCGTCGGGGCCCCCGACACCGAACGTCCGACACGCGATTCAAATGCACCTTCAAGGCGGTCAACCTTGCTTGTGGTATTGGCGAATGTATTTGTTGTATGTTGGTGAATATATAGCAAAATTAGGGCACACAAAATACCCCGATGAGAAGAAACAGAAAAGTGTGATCAAATGATGCTTAGTAGATGCAGTAGGTGTACACTCAACGCTTTTTTGCAAGACTGTTCCGCTGCGATGCAGTTGAGTAACTAATAGTTGGTTCCAGGGGAGAACATCGGGCTAATAAGGAGGCTCGACTTATTAGATGCGACGATGAGAGCATCTCTTGTCGGCGGCCCTGTCCTTCCTGCGTGCGTCCGTTGTTGTTGTCCGCAGCCACTCTCCCCCTCTCCTCTCCGATAGCGAACACTCTCTCGCGAGGGGCATTAGATTGGATTCGATTGGATTGGATTGGCTTGGATTGACTTGGCTTGGCTTGACTTTGGATTGGATTGGATTGAATTTGGATTGGATTGGATTAAAGTGGATTGTGTTGGATTGTGTTGCGTCATAGCCGCGGCACTCTCTCTTTCCGCGGTCTCCTCTCCTTCGGGCGCGCTGCACATATAACCGGTGTGCCGCTCTCCGGCGGCCTTTCGGTCGACGGTTGCTCTCTGCTTGCGCTTGAACCCCCCTCAGCGTCGCATCACACCAGGGTTCTCGCGAGGGGAGGTGGGCGCAATTTTTTATTTAAAAATTAGATCTGGGCTCCGACGTCATATATTGCCAAATATCATGCTCCCTTGCGTACTGTCACACCGTCGACTACGTTTTTCAAGTCAAATTGTGGGCCGCGCTTAGTCAATAGCTTACTTTGCGGTTTTGGAACTCGATGATTTTTTAATCAAGTGTGTTGGGGGGAAGAGACCCAAGAGTAGTTTTAGATGTTTACTGAAATGCTTACGTGTACAAAGGGTTACTTGATGACACGAATTAACTCTAAACGTAGTGTTATGCGATTACGACTTCACCGACTTAGAAGCAAAGCTGCATGGGAAATTATAGCGTTACCCCCACTCATTTAAGTAAAGCGATATGAAAACTGTACCAATGGCACTCTCACGTTTCTCGACCATTCAACAGATTCCAAAATTTCTCTGAAATAATTCATGCCTGCTTAATTCATGCCTTCTTTCAGCATCGTAGTATTGTTATGAATGACGTAAGAAATGCGACGTCTGTCTTTATTCTCGAAGGGAGACCGCTTTTACACTACAGGGGACAAACACAGAACAGAATAAACGTACAGAATCAGTAAATGAGTGAGTCCTCATTAGTTTGCTTTCACTGCACGACAGCCAGTGTCAATCTCAGGACACGTTAAGTTGCCACTATATAGTATTTTGCTCTCACTGGAACATTATAGATACATACAATATTGCTTCGAAGTAAGAGCGCTGAGTCACTGGTTAGGTGATGTCGGTGTCAAGAACAAAAACGCTTCTTGTATTTGCAGCAATACCGATGGTACGTAACTACACTGTCCCTCAACCACCATCAGTCGTCATGTACGGTCATGGACAAATGAAATGGGAACACAAAATTATGGACCAGAATGCATAAATAGCGCGATTTCTTTCCATGCAGGACAAATTCGCTCGTGGCTTAATTACACTAACAAAGTTGGGAAATGTGGCCTTCCAAAAGTACCAATAGCGCCCCATTGTATGACCCCGACGAGCGGTATTTTTTCAATTATATGTGTTTTGGGTAATATTTTCGTGTTCGCATTTTATCAGTCCATGACTGTGCCTACCTTTTCTCTCTGATCGCAGTGATTGGCTATTGAGGCGCATTGAGACAAGGAAAATTTCCGGAAAGTTCTAAGAGTGCGCTTAACATATTTTAAAATGACATGAGATTTTAGTGAAAGAGGTTACAGGGGTATAGTAAGCATAAAATGGATGGGCTAACAAAACCCATACTAGCATTTTAGAGCAAGAGCAACCTGCAGAGCGTCGATGTTCGTAACAGCTTTTAATACAACTCGTAACCGTCCTTGTACATCTATGTACATAGCCTGGTGAGCTGGGGGAGGTTCACAAAGCTGTTTGTATGGACGGCGAATTCACTGTGACCGCCAACTTGTTAGGACCAAAGCGGGGATATCGTGCTGTGAAGTGGTTATTCACAAACTCAAAAAGCCTTCGTACAAACGAACAGCGCTGTAGATGGGGCCCCGGTTGCCCATAGCATTGGCTCGCAGGGAACACTCACCCAAAACCTCAAAGCCTTCAGAGCGCTTGTCCCGTCGTCCTTCTTTACCGTCGTTGTCCAAGTCGCGCTCTATTTTTTGAATCATATTGCCCCAACTTGCCCAACTGCAGGTTTGCTTAATCAACTCTCACTCTTTTGTATTCCCCTTAGCAACGGCATGCGTACTAATAGTTTCTCAGAAAAACGGTGCCAAACGAAGCCTGGGCCACCCACCAATCTCCTTCTCAGGCGAATGCTTTCTGAATGTGGCCGCCAATTCAGAAAACAGTTTTTTTGTACAATTGTCCTTTTTAATGATTTTATTTAGTCATTCGAATAGATTACTCATGATGGTTTGGAATTTTCTCTCGTCTGCCGTATTTTGTAGGCCATGGATAGCTAGCTTGACTGTGGATAAATGTTTCTGGCGTATTTGTTAGCAGTGGTACGCAGCTGCGGTCCTTCTTTATTGTCTCGGTATGTTCCTAGAACATTTATCGGCACTTGCACTCACTCACTCACTCACTCACTCACTCACTCACTCACTCACTCACTCACTCACTCACTCACTCACTCACTCACTCACTCACTCACTCACTCACTCACTCACTCACTCACTCACTCACTCACTCACTCACTCACTCACGCACGCGCGTGCTCTCGCACCCGCCGCGTCTCAAAGGCTATGGCGTTGTGGTGCTGAGCACGAGGACGCTGGTGCGATTGCCCGCCCGCGTCGGCCGCTTTTCTGATGGAGGCGAAAATAAAAAAACGCCCGTGTGTTCGAGATTTCGGCGCATGTTAAAGATCCCCAGGTGGTCAAATTAATCCGGAGCCCTGCCCTATGGCGCGCCTCATCACCTGTGAAGCGTCGGCGCGTTATCGCTTGTGCACATGCACGCAGTATACATGTATAGACATAGATGGTAGTTTTCTATAGTTTTCACTCTTGAAGCATCAGCGCCTAGTCAGTTGCTTCTAAAACCGACCAATACGTACAGTAGCGTGCATATTTATGTCCTGGAGATGATGTGTCATGAATCATGATTCGTCTCCTCGCTAGAGAACAATCCTCCTCCTCTTCCTCACGGATCTGGCACAAGGGGAGCTGTTGCATTAAGTATTAAAAGGGACCACGAAGAAAAACTAAGGCAGTTCCACTCAATGAGAAAGCTGTCAAGTGCGGAGCACTGATTCGCCAAACTGGCTGTGGTGTCCTCTCTTGACTAGTTTCAGTATCAACCTGGCGTTTATACCGAAAAAAAGGCAAGAGAGGCCGCCGCACACCCTGAAAGCGCCTATAAAGAGACACTGTATTGAGGTTTTATTAAGTTGGGGTAATTAAGGCTTTAATCCGTGATTTTTCCGTATTTTGTATTATTGTGGCCTACTAATGGCAGCCTTCGTGGTAACGGCGCAGCGCTAAGATAACGCCCAACACTTTGCATGTGAGTAACGTGTGCCTGTGCAGCGCAGTGAGATTGTCATCGGCTTCGTAACGCGAGGGGCCCAGGTTTGATACCGACCAGGTCAAGAGGTAATCTTTTCGAAGCCTCTGTTTGTGTACGTGACGCATCATGGCTGCAGTGGCTAGATACTGTGACCCCGGACAAGGTACGACTACAAACCGGGCCCCTAAGGTGCTCCGCACTTAAAAAAAACGCAGGGATGGTTCGTTAGAAAGACTGCCTCGTTCCATCAACAATGTTGCTGAATCTAATACGAACTTCAAACGATTAATCTAGATAAGAAGAAAAGCGGTGAAGTAGGGGCGTTTTACTAGCCACTTTCTTTCCCAGACCCTTTACGTCACAATAATTTCTTTGTGCGTTTGGCGGCTATCCGCCTGAGCTCCCGCCCCGAAACAAGCCTGTGCGACAGTAGTGGTGATATCTAGTGCCGATAGACCATACCACTGGAATGCTGGCATGGAGTTGCCGCCCTAATGATTGTGCCTTCAGGGTTTCCCCAATACGTCCTTAATGATATTTTAAACATTGTTTCTTAATTATTAAGGAAAGTATCATATTTCATATCGGAATTGAGTTGAATGGGTTGCCAAAGACAAGTTCTCTCTAATAAAACGAGTTTGTATTTTGTCTTCATTGGACAAGGAAGAAAATGTTGTGGAGAAAAAGAGATTGTGTCTATTTCATCAAGACTTATTTCAACAATAAACAAACCTGTTCACCGATACATCGACAACTTCCGGCAAAGTGCACGTGCCCTCCCTCCTCTCGAAAAAAAAATCGCAGGTGGTCGTCCCCGACAGCGTCAGCGTTGATGTACGGCTATGGGATTACAGTATAAGGACTAAACGTCAAACGGTATGTCCATGTGGTGTCCCTTGAAAAACAAGAGAAAAGGATTGGCCGCGTATTGTTGGGCATCCCCCCGCAGTCACCAATGTTGTGACTCGCATCCCAACTTGTCACCGATGTTGAGAATCAACCATCCCGACGCCATCACCACTGTTGCCACTGGCCATCCGAGTGTAGCCACCGGTGTAGCGGCGTTGCCTTGCTCCCTTCGCTATCGACGCGGCGCAGAGCAGAGCGATGAAGTTCTCAAGCTGACGAAAAGTTGAAGCAACATTTATATACAGTATATGCAAAGGTAAGCAAACGTTAACTGCTCGCACAAAGGCGACAGCACCTCTCCACTCGGTGCCTCCGGAAAAGTGCTGCCGAAGAATGCCGACGATAAGAACCCACCTCCCACCTCCGGGTGGGTTTTTATACCCCCGGAACTCCGTTGCGGCCCCGAGAAGTTTGAATCGTTCCAATCAGCATTCTCGCTGGCCGAAGTTTGAAATTCAACGAATGGAGGCGCATCGGTTGCGTCAGCCGAACCGCCGCAATAGGGAAGGGGACGTCGACACCGTCGCCGTCTCCTCGAAGCCGCCTCTAGGCATGCAGCGGCATGTCGGTTGCCGGTCGTTCACCCGATGAATGATTCGGCCAAGCCGCCACAACGCAAAAGGTGAGGCTACTCTGCAGCGATGCATGTTTTGGTCTGCCGACCGCTGGCGGTTTTGTCTGGTTTGGACGAGGCGCGAATCGGCCCCGCTGTCGGCGCGTCGCCCCGTGCAACGAATTTGGGCCGGGCGCTCTGGCATAACAGTATGTGCTTGATTCGCTGCAAATGTCGTCAAAAGACTACAGTCTTTCTCTGCCCCTGCCACGTCACTGCCTTTTCTCTTTCGACCGCTTACCTCTCGCGCTGTTTAGTTTCCTGGCTTGGTCACCCATCGCAACGGGAATGGAAGTTTGCTGAATTCAATTCGATTTTTGTATTTAAGAGTATATTTAAGGCAAGTGGCTTACCGTCATTCGATACACTGTTTAAGCAAATCGTCGTGCTAAAATATTTCTGGTGTACGGATTACCGAACTCCCAATGTTAAACCTATACCTTTGCGGCACATACCTCGATATATGACGCCAAGGGTCCGTACCCAGTATGGAATGGCTGCGCGGCCATATTATGTTCCTGCTATCTTCAATGAATTGCCTGACAAATTGTTCTCTTCAACAACGAGGAAACATTTGCGTGCTGCTATGCTGGCATTAGAAACATGCTGAAGTATGTATGTGTATGCGGTGATTGGTAGCTATTTCTTTGTTCTCTAATTGTTTTCTTGTGATGAGGAAAATGCCACCCATGTAGCTGAAACCCATGTTGATTTATTGTGTCTTTATTTGTCTATTTGTCTTCATCTCTTCTGTTTGTTGGTTGTTGTTTACTTTCCTTTTTTCTTTCCTTCCTTTAATTCGTTCGTCTTCTCACTTTCTCTTTTTTTCTTCGTCTTTTTTTGTTTGCTTGTTTTTTTTTTACCTTCTTATTCAGTTACCACTGTCAATGAGTGTTTTTTACAGAAGTGAAGGCCGTTGCTGCCGGGCGACGCCGCACAAGCCCCCCTGTAGGCTTTCGCGGCCCCATTTTTGCTTCTGTATGTACTCCTTGATAATAAACAAATTATTATTATTTCCCGCGTTCGCACTGCTGGCGTGTCATCAGTTGAGACCTTTTGTTATTGTTTGGCTTGCCGCCCTAGCCACGAGCTCCAGGCTTGCGCGCGAGTGATTTTGTATTTTGTGGTTAATATGGTGTTTTAAACCCGCTTTTTGTGTTTGATATCGCGAAAAGTATGCCCCACGTCTATTTTTAACTAAAATAACACTGCAGATTACATTAAGTATTGATGTTTTCCCTCAAATATGCCTAATGTTTTTTTGCTGAGCAATGTTGGCAAGTATGAACACTGTGCACCCGTTTTAGTAATTTGGGGATGTTTTGCCTGCATAAACGCCTCGTTCAAAAATACTTTTAACTTTTCGCGGGGCCGCTGAATCGAGGGACATACATACATACATACATACATACATACATACATACATACATACATACATACATACATACATACATACAGACAGACAGACAGACAGACAGACAGACAGACAGACAGACAGACAGACAGACAGACAGACAGACAGACAGACAAGTAGACAGACCAAAATTTTTTCGTTTGAGTAGCTCAAGAATATAGTCATTCAAAACACGTGCCTGCATGTCATGCTGGCACTGATGCGCACCGCTGTGGGGTGATTACCTTCCAGAAATACTTATAGGGTATTGACCTCGTCATTACAGTCACACTCAATGTATGTGTGGGGACAGCCGCGGCCCGCATTTTCGGGTGGTGTTCTCAGTTGTGGCCAAATCTACACGCCAAGACGGATCCCCACCTCTTCTAGACCTTGAAGCAGGGGGTCACAAAAATTTAACATGGAGTTCTCAGATATACCCTGTGGTCAGCGAAAATTCGGGACCCGTTGTTCATGATTCTCCCTTTGCAAACAGAGGGACCTAAATTAATTCGATCCCCAGAACTTCCAAACCGGCAAAAAACATTGTTTTTCTCGTGTGTGCCCGATGGCGCATGCGCCTTGCATCTAGCGACAGACGTACGTCCAGAACAAAGTACTGGGACACGCAAGCACTTCTTATGATGTAGTGAATTAGGAAGTATTAGCGTGCAACTGAGTGCTGTTGAGCTTTTCGGTGCTATATAAGTTTGCATTTTTGCGGGAACGGTGGCCTCAACCGGGTGGCCGCGTTGCGAACATGATGTTGGAGCTGATGAGGCTGAAGACGTGTAAGATACAAATCCCCCACAAAGCCTCCACTCCGCGACGCTCTGATGGCCAAAGTACGCAGGTGGCTCCTTCGTAATATTCTCCGCTACCCGCTTCTACTTTCTTCGCTGTCTGCAATGTCTCGTATTTTCATCATCATCATCATCATCATCATCATCATCATCATTATTATGTCATCCACATAGTTGATGTTCACTGTATTACCATCATCGCCCATGTCACCATCGTCATCATCATTACTATCCCTTTTAAAGTAAAGGTTTATCCTCCTCACTCATGCCGTTGTACTCAATACGCCCTGCGGGAAAGCCAACTTTCTCTGGCGATGATGACGAATAATTGCAAGTAAAGTGAAAGAAGAAAACACTTCTTGTGGCCAAAATCGAACTTGGCTCTCTCGCGCTATGAATCCGCCGTCTATCCGGTTGCTCCATTTTATCAATGTCGAAGCGAACGCCAAGAAGCAGGTACCGATTCGCGCCATTCCCCCCAAACCCAGACGTTAGACCTAAGGAGTGCACAACCGAGAGTAGCTGTGAGTATTCTAGAAAAAGTGGTGCGCACCTCTAGAAAATACTCGCAGTGTGGGATTGACCAACCAAAGAATCCGTCACGAGGAAGCTTCGGGCTCAACCATCGTCATCGTTAGACGGAGGGGTGCATAATTTCTTTTGTGCCGGAACAGCTACGAATATAACGCCCCATTCCTTCACCGCTGTTGGAAATTTCTCAGCCACATTGCGGAGCCACTGGGAATTCATGTCCCGATTTTCGCTCTATGAGTCACTCTGCGCTTTCTCATTTGGAAGCACCGCTTATAATAAATCATCTGCATATGTCGCTGTGAAACGTTCATCATCGTGGTTGACCACTAGAAGACTGAAATTCGACGTAATGGTCTTTAAGGGGTCGCAGATGTGGTAAGCATTGACTTGTTTTGGTTATAAAAATAACTGAGACACCGAGCGCATGCAATGCCAACATGAACGTCGTGAGTGAACAAGGCAGCAGCAAACAAAACGAGTGTAAACGAATAAACAGCGCAAAAAAAAAATAAATAAAAGGCACACCTTGAGAGTGCATTTACTTTTGTTACGGTTTTAGTGTCCCATAACAAAATTCTGTTTACGCTAAACAGGCAACCTTTACACGTGTTCTTGTCGAAAACTGTTTTCTGATCACTCTTATCGCCTTCCTTTTCGGCCCGATGCGTGGCATAAAACGGCAGTGCGTTTGATAGAATAAATTTAGTTGTGCTTCACCGCTGTGTCCGTTTTTGACCTATTCCTCTACCGTTTTTTTGCACTCTTTATTCTTCTACAAATGAACCAATTTGCCAAGGCTTTCATGTGAGCCTAAATATCAATCCCGGAAGATTAGTTTATGTAATCCTTGAAGAATAATCCCTGAAGACGATGAAGAATAATCTGGCAACGAGGCGGCCCTGTAATTCTTTATCTATTTCCACGTGGTGTGATACACAATTTGTAAAGTAACTGGGGGGGGGGGGGGACACGGCCCTAGTGTATTCTTCAGTCTTGACACCAGACGAACCTTCAAATGTATTTACAAATATATACAACACAGAGCTGACGACGTGGGAAAATATTGTTGACTTCTTCTATATGGGCTTGTAATGGTGCCAGAAGAAAACTAATTTTTATAATTAGGCTAGCGATTTTGTTGGGCAATGCACGCACATAGTAAGACTACGCAGAAATCAAGCCACTTTTTTTTCGACGGCAAGCTTCCAACACTAGGTTTGATTCTACGACTTTTTTTTTAAAGTTACCCTCTCGCCTGCCATCAGTTAGGTATTCTGTCTACCAATAGGAACAGGGGTGGAAATGTATTTCAAACCGCTGCCTGAACAGTCTTAGTTTCACAAAACGGAAAATATAGTTTAATATTGTAGGACACCCTCGACAGTGACAACGACGATACAGCTCGCCATGACATAACTGATGAGCTTGGTATGCGACACGTGCAGTTACAAAAAGTGGCTTCCACTCAGAATATAAGAAAACATAAGCATAATTTATTGTACCTGCACCCAATAAACACGGAGGAAAGTTGAAGAGAGGGGCTTCTATTCTTTTTTAAACATTGGGGAAGCTGTAAAGCGCGGGGCCAGAATCAGTGAATTCGCTGCAAAAAAAGGGGGAAAAGAAAATTATGTGCAATTTTTAACGTTGATATGACTTTTAGCTTCCTGCCCAGCATGTCGGGTTTTACGGGCCCTTATAAACAACCGCTGTAACCGATCCAAGCTTTGAGAACAGGCATACGCATTACGCACGTGAACATTTCTGTAGATTGCAAGCTATTTACCTGTAAGTATGATTCTACAGAAAATTCTTCGGGAGCAGTGATACATTTTTGCAGCATTTTCTGAAACGCTACAGTATACTTACAGGTTAAATTAGGCATTATTCGAAACAAGCTCAAAATTTATTGTCTAGATTAACATAAATCTATAGTCTGACTCATCCGCGGTTGTTTTTTGTTTACTTGGGTATATCATAAAAGAAGATTGGACAAGGAGTTTTTGCAACTCAAATTTAACGAATAATCGGAAACGACTATCTGCTCATTTTACTGCCCTAATCGTTATGCCCTTATGTTGTTACATTAAGCCCCTCAACACTTTGTACTGCAGAGTTGAAGCATGCATACACACAAACCAAAGACAAACTCACTTGGATCACCGGGTGACGCGTAGTCCGGGGCTTTTCGGCAGCACTGGTTCCGTTGAAGACGCAGCTGAGTGGTTCCATGAACCGGGAAAGCCAATACGTCTGTACCAATCAGCTTACTCAGCGGGTAAAACGCGAGAGAGGAATGAGAGCCGTTTAAAGTGCTAAGATGAAGTCAACAAGCCAATCAAGTATTAGCACGGAAATTCTTTTCTGGTTTCTCTTAACCTTGTGGACGCCTTCCAAGTCTCCTAGCCGGTGCACGCCGAAGGCCAGATGACTCGCACGAAACACAGCCCGGTGTCGAGGTGCTGGGGCGAAAGCCGCGCCTGTTCGCGTCTCATGTCGGCGAGCAACTGAGCGGTTCGTCCGGCGAGCGAGCGCGGCGCAAAACTTCCTTGCGACGCTAATTCTCTCCCGCCTCCCCAATCCTCGCACTTCGCTGCCCCTTTTCCCGTTCCGTAACTTCCCGCGTGTCGCCGCGCTCCGCACGCTTCACGTGGAATCCCCTATTCCACGGCCCACGTGAGGCTGCGCGTCGCCATGGAAACTGGTTCTCGTAACGCTGCTACAAGTGCCGGCCGCTCCGGAAAGGAGGGACGCGTTGTGAGGGAAAGAAAAAAAAAGGCCTGGCGTTAAAGGGAAAAACAGGTAGAATAAGAGCGCGAAGAGAATGCAAGTAGTCGGATGAGTGTGGAATATTCTGGAGGAAACGAGAGGCCTTCGGTTGATTGAGCTCTCCGCAGCCTGCGTTTTGTAAGGATACGGAGAAGGGCAGAGTGGGTACGATCGTGGGACGTCTTTAGTTCTCCTTCAAGGTTGGCTTCCGACTGCGAAGTTTACCACACAGGTTTGTTGTCTCCTTCACGCAGTAGGACAAAGAAAAAACAACCAACAAACGATGATCATAAACAAGAATATCAATGAGTCATTCTACGCTAGCTCGATGCTAGCACCTTAATTGACCTCTTACGCTATAAGAGGGGGCAGTAATGTCCACGAGGTAACCACGTGTTCCGTGCATAGAGATGCCTTTCACTCCGAGCATTGTGTGTCGTGCGTAGAACTAGTAAAAATAGGTGGGCCTCGGGTCGCTGTTTTCCTTTTTTCGTTTTTCCATCTCGACGGGGGATGCTCCGTGGATGGCTTTATAGCATTGTGGGGCGTTATATGACGCATGGTAGCTTGCGAATAAATGCCATTCTCCTCCTACAAGAATTGTTCTCAATAGAATGTTTTACTTAAGCTCAATTGCGTAAATTCTGAGAATATATATAGGCACGACTACGATCATGCAGTGTGTTTTCTTGAATACAGAAGTTTAGCGAGGGACAGATTTTTCTAGTTCAGAATTGCTCTTAAGCAGCTCTTAAAACAGGGCTCAAAATGGTGCCATCTTCCCAATCTTCAGGCAACAGCGGGAATGCGGTAACAAATAATGGGTCTAAAGCGCTGTTTCTTCGCAATATATTAATTCTATCAGTTAAGCTAAGAGTGAAATTTGTTAATATTTCGCCTCGTTTAAATTTTTTGTGTGAGGTGAAGCGTAACTTGCAAAACGCGTAAAAAATGTCAGCTCCGATTCATGTTCCTGCACCATAATAGACCTATGTTCTCAACTTCAACTTTCGGTCCCGTAACAACCTTGGTAGCTGCTCGTGTATGATAGGCTATATTACAAAAACCCAAAAAATTCATGCACTTGAAGAGGGTATCCTTGTGAGCTACAATGATAAATCATGTGCACGCCGTGCGCCAATCCCACTTATATCTGGAGATTTCCGGGTGGAAAATAATGAAAAAAGCATGAGATACTATATTGTTCGAAATAAATTATCATCATGGCAGGATATTTCGATGCTCGTTTTTACACACTTTTATACAAGCTTAAAGAAATGGAGTGTCACTTTAGACCTGTTGATATACCTCAGGTGTAATACCCATAATCTATTATTCGCAAACTGTAGGCGATTCTTAACACTCAGGTAAGAAATGTCCTCATAAAAGTAAGCTATTGATAGTGTCATTTACTTCAATTTGAAAACCGCCATTCCAAAGCTGTCCGGAAAGCCGAGCAGATCGTAGTCTCTTTTGGTTTCTTCGAAATACGTTAAGAATTGAAGACAACTGTGGACAGGTATCTGAGGTTACTGCGCCGAGATATTTACCGCTTTCGCATTGAGGTTGCGCGGACACTCCTGGAGGTCTGTGATGGGGTCTCCGCGGGGTGCCCGTGTGCGCACCGGGGTTCCGCGGGCCTAGGAATACATTTATGCATGCTGAGAAACAGGTGACTGCTCGCGTAACGTTTCCGGCGTCGATCGCGGGATCTATTTCTGTACTCAAAGTTCTTCTCGGCACGAACTACGCCGCAGTTTTGCCGCCGTTTCTTCCAGAGAGAACTCGCACGTTATTTGTGCTTCGTGTATATCGAATAAATGGGCGTACCGCATAAAACTACTACTACGAATTTAACTCCGGTAGGTGTGTGTGGATTCATCAGAAGTGACATTGACATCTGTCCTTTCATCAAGTGGGGCTGGCCACATGGCCCTTAGAATTGAAATGGTAGGGTGGAAGGGTAATCATTGCTTCGCACTCAGAACATACAAGTCGTGTAACTGCTTTGAAAGGTAACATTCCAATTATATATTTTTTACTTACTCAGAATACGTAAAAGCGTCCCGTAGCGACCAGCTGCCGCATAAATTCTTTAGTTTTCGTAAATGCGTCTTACCCGTTTTAACAACGAGAACTGCGTTATCTAGGACACCCTACGCGAACAATTATGTCACAAATGTTTTCACCTGATATTTCTGTTATAACAGCTGCCACCGGTGGCGGCCGCATTTTAACACGAAAGTGTTTCATGACCGTGTACACAAATATTTTGGTGACCTGATATGACGTCGCCAGAAAATGACGTCGCCAGAAAAAGTCCCATTGTCGAGGTGGCACTAGGTTTCGAGCCCACGACTCTCTGGCCGCAACGGGAGGTACGTGGCTCTCTTCCCAGTGCGCTACACACCCATAGAGTTTCTTAGTAGGTAAGTATACTAGAGAGGAAACTGCGCCTCGTAAGCCATGTCGTCGTGGGGGTTCATGGGAAGACTTTTTTGGCTTGGGCTTGGAATGACAATTGGATTCTTAAGCGGTTTTTGGGATTTGCTTTCTTCACTATGCATTAACACGTATACGAGCTACAAGGAAGCCGAAATCTTCCCGTTTCTGTGCTAGCCGTGTTCAGTGAAACAGCAGGCAATGCGTGATCACACCTGACGTTGCTCATGCCGCAGTCGAAGGACGTATGACTGAGCGGGTAATATGCCGCCGCGAAATTTGTAGCCGACGAAAAGAAGAAACAAAACGTACTTCGACGAAGACAAGATACGGAAGATACGGGCGCTCGTATGTGTCCTATCTTGTCATCGTCCACGACTGTTTAACACCACGTTTTCTTTTAAATGCAGAGCATTTCTTAGCCTCGCCTCTTCCTGTGTCGGACGGCGTCCACAGCTCCTCGTCCGCAGCAGGTTCGCCTCTCCTCCTTCCCTCCTCTCTCTCAACAGCAGCTGGCGCGCGCATGCGTCGTAGTCAGCCCGTTCGCTCCGTCGCGGTTTAGGCGTAACAGGTGCGTGATAGCAGCGCGGTGGGGCGTGGAAGGGCACGCGCTGCTTGCGCATGCGCGCTCTCCCCCCACCCCCCCCCGTACTGCTCTCCCTCTACTGCGCGCGCTGCAAATATAAAGCGGCTAGCGGTCGCTCGTGCTTCAGTCACTGCATTGCTCCTTCCTTCCTTGGTTGACGCTCGCTCTCACGTTTACTCGTGTCTGCTACTCCAGCATCACGGAAGAAGCGACGGAAGCAACACTGCCTTCAACCAGTACTGAGGCCCCAATGCTCTGCATTTACTCGTGTTCCCCTCGCGGGAAGGCGCGGGAATTTTTTTCTTGTTAAACTAGCTGGCGGTCGGTGCACCGGTTCACCACGAAGGCAACGTTTTCATAGGCACGCTCAAAAACTTTCGAAACTCTTCAAACAACTTATTATTGAAAAAATAATAAAATTAATAAAATCCCAGTCTCCAATGAGTTACCCTCAAATATTAACATTGTTCGTAACTACAACCTTGGCCTGCGGAATAGCAAGCACAACCGTTCCGGTAAAAATACGCTTTACTTCCTTTTCCCTTACTTTTAACACAGCCTGTTTTTATTTTCCACTTACATAATTGCACACTATTCTTTGCGGTATTGTGGCACTTTTTTTAAATTTGCAGTCACTAAAACGTTTCAATCCAAGCCAATGATGGAAGTAAGGCGAGCGTAATGTATAATGGCGGTCCATAACGACCCAGACGACCTTGATGTGAGCCGCATAGACGCTAGCGCCAGATTCCTCTCTAGTGTATACTGTAAGAAACTCTGTGTACAAACCGAGACGTGAGCAACTGTACGAACGCGTCTTGCGTTCTTCCCTATGACTCACTCAGATGGTGCGCACCATCTAGAAAAGGCGAAGCGAAGTAGCGCATCATGACGCTAATGAGCGCCGATAGTTGGCGCCTCGATGGCAGCGCCTTCTTGTACGGGGGACGCGCGTGAATTGAGGCACCCTCCCCTGTTTTTTGTTTCTTGTGTGTCGGTGTCATTTCGTCTTGCGGGGTAGGACTTGCGAACCCTTTGCACAAGAAGGAGGTTCCTTTAACATTCAAATGCTCCTGTAAATTGGGCCCTTTCACTTTCGTGTTTTGCCAATTCCTACGAAAGAGGGATCAACCGTATTTTTTTTTACTATGTTCTCTTCAGCCACCAACTGGAACCTCTACCAGTTCCTTGCGCATCATACAGTGACAGTCAGCGCTGCGTCACTTTTTGGTGGGAAAGAAATATGTCACCTTGTGCGATTTTCAAAGATGAGACATCGCCCCACTCCGAAAGGAAATATATTACACGAGGTTCATAAAACCACTCACAAGTAATAGAAGCAGCGTGAGCATGTCTGCACGTAATATTCACGCAACATTTATTCCATTTCATAGCTGCAGGACTAAGCTACTGTATTTATCATTGGGAAACAGCGGGATACATAATGTGGTGATCGTAGCTGTTACAGTGCCCATGCTTCACACAACTTCGTAACCAGTCGTAATGAGTGCACAAGACTACGTGTTCTATATTGCATTGACTTTTTTCCACATGGCATTATATCTGCGAATTATCAACTCCTTTCGGTCACTTTGACGTTTAGCCCGACATGGCGTTGCATCGGGATATGCGTTCCATAAAGAGCCCGTGTGGGAAACAAGTCATCTCCTACGAATGCGCCTCGCTACGGTCTGTATTCTCAGCGGGTCCGATCTGGTACCACACGAAGGCGTAGGTGAGCATGCAACTAAAGACTGAGAAAGCTGCCTTGAGCGTCAGCTTGTAGAAGCCCGCGATGCTGAACGCCAGCGATATCTCTCTGATGTCTTCCTTGAGGAGGGTCAGTTCCCCGCCCGTGTCGACAGCGTGCGGCGAGGCGGGTGGCAGGCGGAGGCTGGCCCTCTGCAGGACGACGAAGCTCCTGCGCGCTTGCGCGTGCACCAGGCTGGCGGCCAGCGACATTCCCCAGAAGGTGGTCCAACTGTGGGCGCAGCTGAGGATCTTGTAATACCGCTGCGTCCACGAGTCCGCCTGACGCGTGAAGGCGCTCAGCTCGGCGCAGAAGCCCAGGAAAGTCATTCCGTACCAGACGAACAGGCAAGGCGCGTACAGGCCTCGGCATTGAGCCAACGTCTTGTGAATGTTGTCTCGTTGTAGCCTGGCGGCTCTCAGCTGATGACGCAGCGGCGAAACAAAAGTGGCGCAGCCGGCAGGACGAGCGAAGATGAGGGGAAGCGAATCGTTGTACTCCGATAGCAGCTGGCGGATGCTCTCGCAGACCACGGTGAAGAGGGCTGGCAGAAAACAGAGCTGGTACCATATTGCTGCCACGAACAGAAGGTCCTCGGTGTACATGAGGATGCGCTTTAGCAGGGGGGCCGTGGTCCTGTCATTTGTAAAGAAGGTCAGGTACGTTGGTGGGGTGAAGAATGCCAGGACAATCGTGACGGACGCTGCAGTTAACGCGCGAGACAGTGTTTTGATTCTTGATAAGCGCCTCTGGGGTAGATACGTTCGTGCATGTTCACTCAAATCCTTGATGATCCGCTTGTGCGTTTCATTTTTTAAACCAGCGACAAAGCATGTGGCGTTTGCGGCTACTATTCTGGTTCCATATAGAACAAAATCCAGTGTTTCGTAGCTAACGGCGCATTTCAGCAGGTACACGTGAGAAGCCATCAGAAATATTATCAGCAAAACGTTTAGAAAGCTTTTCAGTCGGCCGCCTTTCTCCCAGAGAAATCCAGTCATCTTCAACGCAATTTCAATTTCGCGAAAGATACCTTGCTGATGCATCGGCCGGGCACAGATTGACTTCAGGTCTATTTTTCTTATCCCTTCAGGAGGCTGCCTGTTAGTGTCTGAATACCGCTGAAGGGAGCGTAACAGGGGCAAAGGGGCAACGGTGTGCTGGCGCCAAGAGGGCATGCTCGGTGATGATGCTGTCATTTGAGTGTTTGCCCACGGGCGCGCCATTCCCGGTTGTTTTTACATACATCGCCATGGGAACACATTTGGGCGTGCCTGTCAACTTTCGTGATGGCTTCTCAGGGTGCGTTGCTATGAGCCACAAGGTCAGGGCTGTACGCCCAAAAACGGATATGGCATGCAGGCGCCTGATCTCCGTCGGCCGACTAATTAAACTTTAAAAGTATGCGTGCGCGCGGAACATTTGACGCAAGTGAAAACTCAGGCGATTACATAACACCTTCCGAGCTCTTCTAGTTTTTTGAATACACCAAACAAATCGAAGATTTTGGAAAGTAAACTTTAATGAAACTATCCGATGTGAAGAGGTCATGAAAAAAAAAGTATGGAGTTTTTAAACTGCCATAATATTAAGCAATAACGCTTTAGTCCTCAGCATTAAAAATGAGGAAATATACATTGTGAGGCAACGATAGAAATGGCACGAGGCCGTCTGTTTCGATTTTCATCAACTTCAAATATTCGCGCTTTTTTAATGCGTAGCATTCCCCCAAGCCAGGACCGTGTAACGCCCTGCATTTCCACAGTGATGCAGATTTAATGAAACTTCCACCTGTAATCGTTATAATAGCGTAAATGGAGATAATTGGTCGAACAAAATTCTTGAAAAAATAAAAAAATAAAAATATAAAAAGACTACGGAGAATGGCGAACCGTATAATGCCTTGCGAACAGTATAACGCTTTTGAGATAACGCCTGGCGAACCGTATAACGCCTTTGATTTGCATTAATGGAAACTTCGCAAACGTTTCACCCCTGGTCGTTCTATTAGCGTAAATGGAGGAAATTGGTCGGAAAGGATTTAGAAAAACCAAAAATATTGGCTGTAAAGAACTCACACTCAAGACAATCGGCATAAGAATGCTGCGCAGTAGTAGACAAATCTGTGAATTTTTACAGATTTTTTTTATTTTGGCGCTGGCTGCGGCGTGAACTTCTTCAGCCTGTAGATGCTGTTTTTGAAGTGTGAAACATTTTTTTATGAGGAAAGAACTGCCTTAATTTTTCACGATATTAAGAAACGCTCACTACTGCGAATATGCTGATTTTACAGAGCTTTGCTCAATCTTATGGGGGGTAGATAATTGCGTATGCTTAATATGGTATCATTCGCATCCATTTTTGGGATCTCTTTGTCTTTCGTGAAACAGTGCTGTGCTTGTTCTCGGAGCATTTCATGCTCTTCGGGCTCACTTATGTATGAGCCCGAAAAAGTTTGTAGCATTTCTAAAAAAATGAAAAAAAAACAACATAAGGAAAACCGCAGAATGTTTGCTGCCACAATTACAGCAACCTTACCACTCTATTATTAGACTTGGGTGGTCGAGAGTATAGAAAAAAATGGCCGCGGCATAGCTCAGAGAACCATGAATATGCAAAGCGAAAGCTTGGCTTAGCCAGGTTAAGTCTTGGGTTCACTCGGTTAACCTTTGATTTAGCTGTAATTATTATACTACTCGTCCAAAGCTTGCGTTCGCTTACGGTTGTGGTGCCGCTTCCGGCGTGGCGTCTTCCGAGTTTAACGGCTCGCTCTTGCTCCGTCCCTGGCACTAGCTTCGCACGCTTGGCATTCCGTACCTCTCCAGTGAAGCAGCTCGCCGGGCGATATCCGGGAGTGGTCAGACGCCGCTAGCCGACGACGGCTCATAGCCTCCCGTTCCGACTCCACGCCCAGAAAAACCGGCCCAGCTTCGCTCTTATTTATGTCCATGCTCGCATGCGCATGGTGAGTCACGTGGTCAGGCGGAGGCCCAGCTGCAGAGAGCACATTATCCAAGCCGGTGGCGGCGACGGCGGCGGCGTAGGAGGCTAACGAACGCGGCCGTCGCTGGAGCTCGGTCCGGCGATTCACATGATGCGTTGCCAAGGGTACGGAGCAGGTACAGCCACATGAAGGTAAATTCATAGCTGTAACTTTTGCGCACAGAAGACGAGGACTAAACGGATACACGAAGACCAGCGCAGCTGTAAGGTAAAATTACCCGCGATGGCGAAACGGCTAGACGAGATGAGTAAAGCAGGAGGGTTGCAAGCTGGACTAGTTGGAAAGACATTCTTGGATAAAACCAGCGCGAACTCAGACGAAGACGAAGGAAGTGCAACACAGTGGTTAGACCAGCGGCTGTCCTTGTGTTGCACTTCTTTCGTCTTCGTTTGAGTTCGCGCTGGTTTTATCAAAGGAAGAGATGAGTAAAGCTCTGCTTTAAAACCGACGCTATACAATGCATAGCGACTGTCCAAACCAGTGTAGGCTCAACTTTGCCCGAACTTTGGGAATTAAGCCTGAACATTGTACTTGTGGCGTTCTAGCTACCGAGCGTGGTATCCAGGAACGACACTATGTCAAGGAGAAACGCTACGCTGACTTTCCGACCTGATGTGCCATCTCGCCCCGGCCCATCTTCCCGCTAAACCATGTCCCGGTTTGCTGCTAAGAAAACTTAGCTTGGTTCGCGCGCTGCTTGCTGTCCCATCATCATTTTCCTCGTTTCTATTGCGAATAGTGCTTTTAAGGTTGGCTGTGCTATCAGCACCGCCATACGCTTTCCTAGTAAAGAGAGTGAGAGGGAGGAGGGGGACGAGGACAGACAGACAGACAGACAGACAGACAGACAGACAGACAGACAGACAGACAGACAGAGAAAGAGGGACAGCGCGCGAGAAAGCGAGAGCGAGCGAGAGAGAGAGAGAGAGAGAGAGAAAGAGAGAGAGAGGTATAAATGGGGAGGGAAGGAGACAGGACTGGAGGGAAAGAGGGCCATCGCACATGTTTTCGAGTTTTCAGGATTTTCCTGAACTTCCTTTCAAAGCGCTGAACCTTTCGCATCTGTATCCCGCTGTCTGAGCACATGAAAATTTTTACGGTTCAGCTTAAAGCTATTATTACTCTGCTTATACGAATACATTTTGAAGGACGATGAACAGGGGCTATAGCATTACGGGCCAGTCAACCAGTGGGGCACAAAGAAACCTTGGCGTGACAGCTGAAGGTTTTCGTATTCGAACTGTGTGTGCGAAACCATGCGAAAACTTCCGTTTATAGTTTCAAAGGGAGACCCCTCTTATACAACCATTTTATCCACAAAGTAAAAATAACCTTAGTGGATGCCCGATATTCTATGCCGCAGTATGACGTCGACCAGAAGACATATTTGATTATAAAGGAACCTTTTTAATCTCAAGTATTTTATGTTGTTTTACTGCCCCAATTTTTGTGTTCCAAAAATGAGGCCGCCAAGATGCTAGACGGTGAGAAACATTATTGGGAGACGATCTACGGCATCTCCCGTGAAATGTAGAATGCCATTGGTCCAAAGAACCACACAGCGCGCTGCCGTGGAAACGAAGTTCGATTTAATGAAAGCTTTAAATGAGGGAAGCTATATAAGTTCTTTCTGCTTCGTCTGAAAATTGAAAAATAACCTAATTGCAAGAGCAAAAGTCTTATCATTTTTTAAGGATGCATGTGACATGAAATTCCACAATGAGGCTGCTAAGCGCCTCAAGGCATCGAAAGAGGTGTAGTGGTGCTGTATTTTGGGCGCACTCGAGAGCAAAGAACAATCCTGCACTCCTTCATAGTGCACGATGCGAATTCTGTGATTGCGGCCCTGTGTTTAAGGCTTGGGCTATACTCCTGCAGGGAAGCGGCGCCTTTTGGCGCAGGCCAAGTTAAGTGCTTCAATTAAAAAACTGTCGTTGACTCCTTTGTCATGGGAGTTGGTAAAACACGAAAGGAAAATGTACAGCGTAATCTGCAGCTTAGCATGATTTGCGGGTAGGCGGCTGTCTTGTAGGTGTGCTTGGCGGCGACGTCCTGCTTGCGGGTCGCTTCGGCAAAGGTGTACTGGCGTCTTTTCCGTGACGGATACGACGACAGTAAAATCTTAGTGTATCCCGGCATAAAACACTTTAGTGGTAAAAAATAAAACCCGAAAACAAACTCGAAGTATAACGTATTTTTTAGTACCAAAGGTTGCTTTCCCGCAATAAGACCCTGTGTGCAGGGGGGCACTCTTTACAGGCCGCTGGCTTCGTTCTACTGGCGTCACTTCCGTGACGGATATGACGTAAGTGAAATCTTCGTGAATCCCGGAATAAAAGATTTTCGTGTTAAAACACGGGCTGCGAATCACCCAAGACCTTTATCACTGCAAAGCTTCAAAGGCCTTGTAAAACTGTTCATTTTGTATTGATTGAATAAAAATTTCCCCGCATTTCCCCGAGGGGAAGAATGTGAAAGTGCGAATGCAGGAGTTGAATTTGCGCGGTTCGGTAATGTTCGCGAAAGAGAGATCACACACACACACAACTACAAAGAAAGAATGATGCATTTATTCACAGACACCTATTTGTGTTGTCGTTGTACTTGATTGCTAGAGCGGATCTCAGCTTTGAAATTTTGTGTCAGTACTCCTTTAAGCGGGTGCATTAGCCATTCTCACGCCCGATTCCTGGCCAATCCCCCACGTTGGTATGTGCCATCTCCCCCCGTTGCCAAGGAAGACAAGGAGCGCGCGCACCCGCAGCTGTTGCTATGTGGACGGACGGTGGTCAACGGAATTCAGGGTCGCTTATAAAGTGCATTCGCACTTAAAATGCAGCAAGACAAAATATCCGCGCTCCTTTTCTGCTCTACCATAGGCACCAGAAACTGGAGTTGGCGCGCGACTGCAGCGCCGCCTCTCGCTGCCGCTTAGCAACTCTGGGTCGGTGGATGTCGCGACCGGCCGTTCAGCGCACGTAAAAACACACGCGCTGCGTGCGGTTCGACGTTGTGTGGCGGAAGTTTTTTAAGAAACACAGTTTTAATTGCAAGTTTCAGGGTCCGAAAGGATCAAAAGGCTGCAGGAAAGAATTAGCGGCAGCGCCGCTACTGCTGCGGTAAAAACAGCCACAATCGCAAAAGGCAGCCTGCCATCGTTCTGTACAGGTTTCTCGCTCGGGCAGCCGTAGGAAAATAAGCGTCGCAAGAAATGATTTTAGCAGTAAGAAAGGTTAAGGAAGTGAGAAAGTCAGAACAATTTTTGTCAGTGGAAGGAGTAAAATTATGAGTACGATTACCGTTTATGCGCAGCGCAGACACGAAGGACCGTAAAACGAAAACGTTTGCTTTCAGTGTTTCATACACACCGCGCGCTGCGATGAATCGAATGCCGTCGTAGTAGTTGCATAACAAAAGGTATTATGGCTTTTGCCACAATTGTTTTTTCAGCAGTAACCTTTTTTTAGCGACATTCACGGCACCGAATGGATGCCAAAAGGCGGCACAAGAATATGCATTCAAAGCACTTCGCGGGTGATACCGAAATCAATTTCAAGACGGTCAATGCGCATCCCGCTTACTACCCTACTTTGTTCCTCGAAGTGTACATCGTTCGGCCACGCATTCCAAGCGCGAGCGTGGAAAGCTATCAAAGGCAGGTTGCATTCACTCGCGCTGAATGCATTTTGCGTACTCTGAAAGTTGAGGTTATTATTGTTTAAGCACAGGATAGGGAGGAGGAGGAAATACTTTTTTGGAGAATTCCGAATGCCCTCAACAAACCGTATCAAAATTAGCCGCTAAGACGACTCTAACATTACTCGCAAGATAGAAGCCGAAACTAAACGGAATCTTCGTAAAGACAACCGCCGCTCCGCAGCAGATTTCGAACTGTGTGGAACTGCGTTTACTTTGTCAACAGCTAATAACGCTTGGAATGCGTAGTTAATTAGTGGCAACACCAACCGAGCTGAAGAAGGGCAACCGAAAAAGTAACTGTAGTGTGGTTGCGCGAACAGAGGAAACAACACAAACACGCTTCTGTCGTGTAGCGCCGTTGTATACGCTGGCTTCTGGCCTAAACTGGCGCTGTAAATAAGCTTCCCCTGCTGAGAATGGGACTTCGCAACGATGTCTGTCCCGTAAATTTCTTTCACGGCGTACAGGCGCGTGGAAACGTACAATCTCTGTAACTTCTCGCGCACGCGAGGCCGACAGTGGTAGTTCAGCCCCATAATTGTCCGGAAATCGCACAGAAGCACTTGAGACACGGGGAAACTATTTGCCAGAACAGTTTTCAAGGTAGAGACACCTTTAAAAAAATGGCAGAATCTCAAAAACAAACCTAGAGGTGCCGAATATATGAACGCGCGGCCGCCGTCTGCCTCTCACCGACCCAAAGTTAGCTCAAGCTTCCGCGGGGCGCCGCTGGGTGTACTTATTCGTCGCGCCCTCTGAGCAGTGACCGGTGTCTGTTGCAGAGGCCTGGTAAGCAGCGAGTATAGCTCTGCAATGGTTTCTGCGAAAGCAACAAATGGTATATTGAGCAAGAAAGTCGGTGCCGGTGTAGTCCGGCGTCCGGCGTCAGCAGCGGCTGCTAAACTGCCATTGAATGTGACAGGTTCCATAGCGCGTGCTATGAAATAAGACACAAACAAAAAGCACTGCATGGCCCGGTGCGGATCCACGTGGAAAAGTGTAAGGTGCATCTGGTTAAATCGCTTTGAATAAAGCACTCCCCGCGCCCTTGCGGAGAGCAGAGCGTTATAATGCGTTCAGGTGGACATAAACGTTTTCGCATGCTCAAGATGTTAGACGTGCTTTGGTGCGTTTAGCGATTTTATTTTATAGGCTAGTGCAGTAGACTCTGCTATGCTAAACTTATTTCCCCTCATTCATGGCAAAATCCCGGGATCAAGAAGAAATAATTTATGAATGAGTATTGAGAAAGTATTTATGAGTAATGAGAAAGTATTTATGAATGAGGTGAAACAGTTATGAAGCGAAGTTATTTGTTGATTAAAATTTATTGCTTGAAAATTTAATGAACGCTTATCACTGAGTAATTTGAGATATAATCTCTGTTGCATTAGTTTTTTTGTAACGTTTTGTTTCGTGAAGGCTTGAGGGCGACCACACACTGCAGCTGGGAATTGGGGTGTCAAGTGAAGTAATTTATTAAATTACCAGTTGGTCAAGCTGAAGTGATTGAAAGAAATGACTAATTAATTGTATTTGGTTTACTGATACAATTTACTTGATTAGCGGTAACATTACGCCTTGGCGAATCCCCTCTAGGGGAGGGATCGCAGCTCTTCCGTAAAGTTCTTAGCCTGTGGGGAGTGTGTGGTTGGTGCAGTGCAGCATCCGTGCATTGAGAAAGTGGAACGCCTTTGGCGCAAGCCTAAAACGAAAATCCCTCCCTTGCTTAGTCATACTTCATCCCATTGACTCTCACTATATCCCACAACCCTCTGCAAACACTGAGGGAAACGGGCCACAGTCCAACATCATATGTGGGCCTGCAAATGTGACCCCTTCCCTCTCATCACCTCCCCCGACCGGTGGGAAACAGCGCTGGGTTGCTCAAACCTGGTTCTCCAGAAGGAGCTCACGGGTCGGCCAACCGTAGTCGCCGAATTACAGCTTTCGGCCGCGAATCTGCACTAACCCTTGGTATATCTCCCTGTTCCGAAGATATCTATTGTTTCTTTTTAATGAAATGACGAAAGCTACGTACATGCTTAAAATAAATTTTCCTTCAGAACAAATTTTAAGAACTATTCAAGGTCTCAATGTTATGCAACATTGAAATTCTGTCGACACTACCGGACGTATTAAAGAAAAATATATTGCACTTTCATCCATACCCGGTATTAAGTTACCCCGACAACTAATATTGTGTTGAAATTGGAAGCGACAGGTCTTTCACAGGAGTCATCTAAGCTGAATGGAAGTCGTATAGGAGCCGTGAGATGGAGTCAAATATGCGTTTTACGCTGTCGCTCGCGTGGATGCACTCTTGGTGAAGGTCGAGTGTTCTCAAGCAACTGCTGTCCGTTTGATAACATGCTGCCTGCAGGCGTGGGCATGCCGATTGGGGAGCTCAGGATTTCTGTCATTCTTCCCACGCCAGGACTCGACTAACCAGTTCTCGAGCGAAGGTGTGCGCTGCCTATTGATTCCGCAGAGAGAAGTGTAGGCTGGCTCAGATGGTTGTTATGTCTCTTCTAGGTGGGCGTTGAAAGATGATGCTTAGAGCTATGGTGGAAATTCTTCCTGGCGCTTAATTTCTGTATGCCGCTTAACAGTTCCTGATGATGGCGGATGCTTGCATTTGGGTGCTTGACAAGGCGATTGCCATCTCTTCTGCTTGTAGCGTCGTGGTTTCGTGTAACGGTATGGTAGTGAGGTCCCTGTTGGCTGTGGAGGTTATCGCACTCTTAACTTCATACCTGGCATAGTCCGCGTCGTCGGTATAAACCACTTCCTGAGTGAGTGAGGGAGAACAACTTTACTGAGATCGCCTGCAGATCGGTTTAGACGTCCCTCAGCTTGGAGGGCTTCTCTTCGTCGTGACGCGGCCTGGACGTCGTCGCGGCCGACCCCCGAGGTTTGCTCCCGAGTTCCGCCTCACGGGTGCGGAAGGGCCACCGCCCTCCTCACCCTCGGCGTCACTCGTTTGCTGCCTTTCTAGGGCCGCCGAGACCTGCTGGACGGCCTGGAGTTGAATGTCGTAGTCGTAGGTCCACGTCGCTTCTTCTAGCTGTGGCGTGATCGTCTTCATCCTGGCTGCCTTTCTCGCGTTAACTCTACAGTCCCACAGGATGTGAGCCAGCGTGGCTCGCTACTTCACGCACAGTCTACACACCTCACTTTCGTACACCATTGCGCATATGTGTTTCGCGAGCACCGGGGTGATCACGGAGTCCGTCTGCAACTGTCTGTATAGCACTGCCTCTTCCCGAATGAGCCTTGGGTGAAGGGGCGGCATCGTCCTTCTATAGAGTCTGTATCACTTCACAACGTCGTTGTAACTGGCCACGGTGTCCTTGGTACCTTCGTCATCGTTGCCCGCGACTACGTCGTCGGAGTCGGCCTGGCTAGTCGTCGTCGCGCGGCTGGCAAGTCCTCGCGCGATGGCGTTGGCCGTATCGTTGTGGTTCGCGTTCCCTCCCTGGCCCACCGCGGTTTTGCCCATGTGGGCCTGGAACAATTGATCACCATACCACCACTGCTGTCGTTGGCTTCGGCCTTGCGCAAGATGCGCGCGGCCTCACTGCACACACTGTTTTTGGCAAAGTGCCGCACCGCCGTCCGGGAGTCGCACAGCACCGTCGTGCAGCCGGGATCGGCAATGGCCACGGCCACGGCCACCTCCTCCGCCTGGTGCGGCTTCCCGACGCCGATGCTCGCCGCCGTCTTCGTGTTGCCCGTCGTCGCATCTATCACCACCGTCGTGTAGGCTTCTTTTTGGTCTTGGTGGTTCGCCTCGTGTACGTACGCGGAACCGCTGTCGTTGGTGTGCAGGTCCACCAGGGCCTTGGCTCTTAGCAGTTGCCGTTCTCTGTTGTGTCCGAGGTTCATGTTCCGAGGTATCAAACACACGATGATCCGTCGTCCCGCCCCTTCGAGTAACGGTTCCCCGCTCGTCGTCTTGCTCTCCTTGGGCACCAGGCCCAGCTGCCGTAGTATGTGTCGTCCCGTTCTGGTTCCTGATTGTCTCGAGCTGCGCCACTCACTGGGCTTCTGCTATTTCGTCCAGGGTGTTGTGCACGCCCAGGGCAGCGAACGTCTCCGTACTCGTGCTCCTCACAAGCCCGAGAGCCATCTTGTACGCCTTGCGTATGACTGCGTCGATCTTTGCGCGTTCGCTCGGCCGCCAGTTGTGAAAGGCGGCCACGTACGCTATGTGGCTGATGATGAAGGACTGGACGAGCCTCGTGAGGTTTTCTTCCTTCATCCCTCCTTTTCTGCGGGCGATCCTGCTGACGAGGCGCATCGCCGCGTCTGCTTTCATCGCTAGCTTGGTGGCCGTCGCGCCATTGACGCGATTCTTCTCGATGAGCATTCCGAGCACTCTGATCTTGTCGACCTCCGGAATGACTTGCCCGCCTTCCGTGCGTACGGTGATCTTGGAGCCATACCTCGGCAAAGTTGGCGCGGCTCACTCAAACTCACTCACAATTTTTTTTTTCGATATCACCACTCACTCAAACTCAGACTCAATGCTGAGCAGCACATCTGCGCTCACTCGAACTCAAACTCACATTGAGCGCAAAACTCAGAACTCACTCGGACTCAAAACTCAAAATGTACTCAGAACTCAAAATGTACTCAAACTCAAAATGTACTCAAACTCAAAATGTACTCAAACTCAATATGGACTCAAAACTCAAAATGTACTCAAACTCAAAATGGACTCAAAACTCAAAATGGACTCAAAACTCAAAATGTACTCAAACTCAAAGTGAACTCAAAACTCAAAATGTACTCAAAACTCAAAATGTACTCAAACTCAAAATGTACTCAAACTCAAAATGTACTCAAACTGAATATAGACTCAAAACTCAAAATGTACTCAAACTCAGTGTACTCAAACTCAGAATGGACTCAAAAATCAAAATGTACTGAAACTCAATATGGACTCAAAACTCAAAATGTACTCAAACTCAAAGTGTACTCAAACTCAGAATGGACTCAAAACTCAAAATGT
>NW_027526295.1:275917108-276034608 GCF_048455015.1 Haemaphysalis longicornis | reverse complement strand
CACTTATGAACCTCTGATCAGAAGTGAACGCCTTTCAGCCTACCTCGCTGACATTAGATTTTTAGCACTCATCTCATACCATGTGTGACATCAGGGCCACCCAATGCATACAGTGAGGGTGGTTCTGAGCGTTTTCATAGCGTGTCAGGGACGTCAATGCCATCCCTGTTATGTATGGCGCTCCCAGCACACACCTAAACATCACCATTGTTACATCTCATCTTCGCTTTTTAGAGTAAGGGCCCTTTACACCCATATATACACTATTTTTACAAAGGACATCACAATCATGGCCATGGCATTTTAACAACAAATGTGACAAAACAAACATGGTCTTGGCGCTCTTTGGTCTCAGACGCCCTTGCGCAAATAAAATATACATAGTAGTAGTAGTAGTAGGCATAATACAGATCGCCATTTTCCGTAATATTTAATATTTTTCTTATTTTTTAGTTTTTTGAAATTTCGTTCGACCAATTATATCCAAATGCTATAGCGATTACAGGTGGAACTTCCGCCATATCTGCATTATTGGGAAAATTCAGGCCGTTATACGGTTCGCCATTTTCTGTAATTTTTAACAGTTTTCCCATTTTTTTAGTGTTTCAATACTGCATTCCACCTATTATCTCTATTTACGCTATTATAACAATTAGAGGTGGAACTTCCGCGAAATCTGCATTATTGTGGAAATGCAGGGCGTTACATGGTCCTGGCTGTGAGGTTACCCAGAAAAGACTGCTATGCATTAAAAAACGCGCCCGGCGTCTGTAGCACCAAAACAGCTTTTAAAGCTCCCGTTGGCAGCGACGCGTGGCACATACCCACAGAGCTATCACCCGGTGCCTTTCCAGGATTTTTCTGACATTAGGCTTAACGTCGTGTTCTGAGGTTCAACTTCGTTCACATATGTCCGCATGTTTGACATCTATTATAATGGAATCCCAATAATAGGACTTTCTAGGTACCGCGAGAAAGCGTCGTATGACCGGGGTGTCGTACGACCGGGGTGCGAGTAAATGCCCGCCTAGATGACGGTCTCACACGATAGGTCGGCTAAGAACTTATTTAAACTACTATATTTAGCGGGTTCTCGCGTGATTTGCGCGCCTTTATCTGAAATCCCAAGTTTTCCTATGTTTTGCCCACCTCCCCACTACGGCGTTCGAGCTAGCCCGCCAGCTAAGCGTCGCGCGCTACGCGACACCCCTAGTATCCGGCGCTTTTTATAGCCCGCCAGCCCACCACCTTGCACGCGCGAGATAAGGCTGACGTAGTCGAGCAAACTGTCAGAGGAAAAAGCGACTGTGAAACTGCCAAGGCTAAGCGAAACGAACGATAGTACGAGGCGGAGGTAAAAAAAAAGTTGCAGAGACAGCTACGCTTGTATCCTAAGATGTAAGGCGCGATAGCGATATTTCGATCCCCACGGAGTGTTTTCATACGTCATTGCTGCATTTCCGATATATGTTTCACAAGCACTAACGGTCATAGAAAAGAGAAACTAACAGCGTGTGTTTTTAATGGCCGTGTTACAGAGTATACAAAGGCCCTCTGCGCTGCTGTGGTTAAATTGTGAGAGTGAAAGATTGCCGATGCGAGGTGTTGATCAGTTTGAGCGCGGAGGAGTCAGTGTCAGTGTATCAAAATGTTTATTCTGTGATGTTTAGGCCGGCCTGTAGAATTTTGCTTTTTTTCAGAGAGGGAGATAGAGAGGGGGGTAGAGAGAGAGAGAGAAAAAAAATTGTTCGGGGAGAAATAGTTGTAGTTTAAGAAAATGGGGTAAAGAGATGGCAGGGAGCTCGAAGGTGAAACCTGTGCCTATGGTTCCACTGATGCACCAGCTCCTTCCCTTACCATCTCAATCAGCTCGCGCTGATATTGTGGTAACGAGGTGGTCATAGCGGCCACCTATGTCTCGGAAGAAGAAGAATATGCTATGTTTGAGTTGTTCTCCCCTGACCATACCCTTGGACAGGCAAGGTTGCGTTGAAGAGGATGGAGGTTTCGCCGGTTTTAGCAGAGATTTACGTTAATGCCTCATGCCTGATATTCAGTTAATGTCCGATATATTTTTAGATACTTGTGTTAGTTTTTCTTGCACAGAGTTTGTGATTCTTCGGCATTGAGACCCCGTTGTAGCAAGTGGAAAGATCGTGTTTCTAGGCATTAGGTGAGGATTTATTCTTGACGATTTCCAAGGAGGGCAGTGTGGTAGTCGTGATCACAAGGAGCACGGTATGTGTCCTCATGTGCCTCATGGTCAGTGCGTCGTTCTCTTCAAAGCCATTGGCTCCGGGTGTACAGGTGACGTTTTTGACTTTTTCCAATGGGGACGGGAATATGTTGGCGAAACGCTTAGGTATTCTTCCTGCAGAAGACCGTATAATGTCATTTGAGGGTCTGCAGAATGTAACGCTTCTATTTGATACTTCCGCTATTTGGATTGCCAAGGGGATGGCTCCAACATCCACTTCTTTGTTCCTGTACGCTAGAGGGTGATGCAGTCACAGAGATCACCAGAGTAGTCAACTTTAACAAACGGGGCCTCGCGCTTTCGTACATCCCAAAGTCGGCGTATACTGTGGTCTCATGATATTGGAACTTTCTCCGAGTGAACTTGCTCCAACCATGTCGCCTGTTCTTGAGTAGGACTGGATCCATATATTTTGGTACAGTAGAGTCTTTATGCGGGGTCACTGAATCGGTGCCATGTCTTATGGAGTGCTGTCCTTCCTTTTAAAAGGGGGGGGGATGCGTGTGTTATATAAGATGGTCCCTCCCGATTTTGTTTTTCCAACCGCTTTCTCGCTGCTAGGAGAGTGGTTTCTCAAATTTCTTGAAATTCGTTAGGAAGGCACAAGTTGAGGACCTATTCATCATCATTATAACCAACCTCCTATTCAGGACGACTGTAGGGTCTTCACCCGCTGTTGTCCTGCGTTTCCCGAGTCCATTCTTTGCTCCGAATATTGTTATTTCATCCCTCCATCGAGTAAATGGCCTTCCCCTTCTTCTACACCCGCCTATGCATGTCCATGCTGTTAGCGTGGTGGTCCACCCTTTGTTAGTTCGTCTCACTCAAAATTGCGAGGTTGAGGACTGTCTTATATGCTGTCCTGGTGATGGTGTTTTTTTTTACACTTTCTTTGGTGCGGGTAAATTTGTGGTACGGTAGGCTCTGCAATATTGTGCTCATGGTCAGCGGTTGCACGAGCCTTATCGTTTCTTGTTCTTTTTTTATTGCTGTGCTTTTGGTTGGACGTTTTGGCTTTGGGCAGTCGGTTAGATTTTATGTTTCTGGCAATTGTGAGTTTGGCACTACCGCTTTTCTCTAGAGCTACGCTGAGCATTCTTACGTGACTGTACTCTGGGAGGACATCTGTATCTCTTTTTAGAATGATTTTTAACTTGACCGCGTGGCGCCATCTGTCGTTTGCGCAATCGAGCTTGCGGCGGAGACGGAACCGTGGGAATACTGAAAAGTATTTTGAAAACTTATGTGGTTAGACGCTATATAGCGAGATTTATTTTAGTTCTTTTTTGCTTATTATCTTTACCTCCCTTGATTTCTGAGAGGCCGGCGTTAATCTTTTGCCCCTGGTTTTGGTTAGGTCATCCAGAGCTGGTTCTGGCATAAGTCCCGGTAGAAAACACCCCGCGTTGGCTCAGTGGGTAAGGCACTGCTCTACTGAGCACAAGGACGCGGATTCGATTCCCCGCCGGGGCGGCGTTCTCCTAATGGAAGCGGTAAACAAAAACACGAGTGTGGCGAGATTTTCGAGCACGTTAAGGTTCCTGAAGGGGTCCATTCTTCCGGAGACTTCCACTACGGCGTGCCTCGTAGCCCACGTACAAGCATGGCACCTGCTGATAACGCGTGTGCTTTCTTTTGGATTCGACGTTCTATCATTGTCCTCCTTTACAAACTTCAGTTGTTTTCGTTGCGCCACATCAGCGGAGCCCTTGAATCTTTCTGCCTCAGTCGTAGTTTCTGGGTGGCAGCGGTGACTTACGTCCGTGGACGCCAGATGAGCACGGCTGATAGCGGACGGCTAGGAGCCACGGGGAATCCCGTGTCTCCTAATAACGCTATCACGTTATTAGGAGACATGGTGGAGACACTCTTTGAATGGTCCCGTGCCGTCGCTATTGGGTCAAAGTGCTCAACATATAGGTGTTTTCATTTCTCACAAGACCAAGCCATGCGAAATAGATAAGAGGGGTCAAACGTCGCGAGTGGTGTTGTCGTTTCTCACAAGACCAAGCCATGCGAAGTAGATAAGATAGGTCAAACGTCGCGAGTAAGCCTGCTGCGGCGAAAATTATAGCTCGGTCTCGCTACAGTGACTTGCTGCGGCGACCAGCCAGTGACTCAAAATGGCGGTGCCAACGTATACGTGTCTCCGCCAATGGTCTCCGTGATCGGCTACCGGCGGCGCGCCGTTGCTCCGGCCGTCCCAATCGCCCGGAGAGAGCGTAAGTTGAAAAAGGGAAGTGGCCGCGTTTTTCGCCGCACCGCGGCGCGCGTAGCCTAAGGTCGCTTTCCCTGGCGCGGGCGGGCGCGGAGGACGAAAACTCGGCCTTCGCAGCTTGTGTCCGACATTTATTAAAAACAATGTTACCGCACACTCATGCAGGAGAAAGGCAGAAGTAGTTACTGGTGCCATTAGGGTAGTTACATGGTGCCTGCGAATTTTCGACGTAGGCTATGCCCGGGGTGACGTACACGTGAATTCGTTGCACAGCAGTTTTCTTTTTTTTAGTCACGCATGGTTCCAAAACACAACACGTTTTCTAGTTTTATTTCTGAAAATCTCGTACATGTTGTTTGGAACGCATGGAACGCATATACCGTGCGTTCTGGGCAAGAATCAAATTATGTGAATTCAACCGGCCGGCATCCCGCCATTAGCAAACACGAAAATACCCCTATGTCGTTTCCTTTTTCTCCTTTAAACGTGCGGTCTTTGACAGATAAAGTAGATGACATTGCAACATTACTTGAAACGTTTGGCACAACTTTTACCGCGATACTATTAACAGAGACATGGTATACTTCAGCATCAGAAGTGTACACTGTCCATATGGCTATCGGTATTTCTTCCGCAATAGGCAGGGTAAACGTGCGGGTGCCGTTTATTGGCATGCATGCTTGCATATACAAACGCACAGAGAGACATCCAGTCTACCATAAATGGACGTGGTCATAACAATCTTTACCCGAGTTACGGTTGCTAGTTCTCCACTTGATGTGTTTATTCACGAATATCCCCGAACAACTTACTTACATCCGATGTTGTGCATACAGATATTAGTGATCACCTTAACTGCTCACCGAAAAAAATAATGTCCTTAATATGTCATGCCAACAAATTATGTGCAGAATATTACCCCAGCAAACCTAGAAATTCAGAAACAGTCCTTCGAAAAAATACACATGTAGAGTCGATAGCGGTGTGAAACGCATCGCGGAAAACCATGACTTTTTCATTCACGGCAAACAATTTGGTACCGAGATTGCAGCAGGTTCTTGAAACACCTAAGCATATTAAAATAAAACGCAAAAAATGATTAATTCGTACCCGTGGAAGCCTAACAGATTATTTGACTATGGCAGTCGCCTGCCTATAAACAATACACGAGAGCTTATCGGTATTACGGTGTTGTCGCGCGCGTGCACTCGCACGCACGCACGCATGCGCGTACACACACACACACACACACACACACACACACACACACACACACACACACACACACACACACACACACACACACACACACACACAAGGAAATAAGGAAAAAACGCCGGGTTTCCCGCGCCAAGGTACGCCGTATGAAGCACACCGCGTGCACCCTAGGGTCATATCATCGGGGTTTTTAACGCATTGTTTCTATGAGGAGTTTTCCGGGACCGTGATGATCCGTCGTAAGAAGCGGGTCGTCGTAAGTCCGGGGGACGTATCTGCGGGGTTCCACTCTGAATAAGAGGCTGCTCGGCATTTCATGTCGTCAGGCTCACCGTTAGGGATATTAAACCAAACGAGATCGATAACACGCCCGCAGGGTTCATTTGGCCAACGCTCTCCGGGAAACTTCCTGACATAAGCCCTAACGTCACGTTTGGAGGTCTAAAGACGCTAACAGCTACCCGTAGCGTGAGGTATAAGTCGCTAGCACATACCGGCATAGGCTGACGTTTACCCCCTAATTATCCGTTTTGTGCGAATCTCAATGCTCTCACAACGCTGAATATCCACAGAGCAGCCAATATCCGCTTCGCGAGTCGCCACCGACCAAGGGCGCCCTGCGTGACATCAAACGTATCGTGCCGCTACGGCGACTACAGCATCTATATCTCAGTGACCAATTTGCACATACCCACAATAATGTTCAAAATGTCGTCGTCAAAGAGTGGATCATAAGATTTTATACTAACATAAACTAGAGGGGAATCTGGCGCCACTGTCTAGGGGAGCCGCGCCTCAGCGAGCGTTCCGTCATGTACCGGAGAGGCAAGATCCGTTTGTTCTTGGCACGGCTCAGGAACAGGTTAAAAGGTTGCCTCTGGTTGCAAAAAGGCAACGATATTACTGCAGAAGGTTAATCAAGTTTGTTTTGTAATATAAAGCTGAAGCTCCGGACATATTTATTTGTCAGTGATTATTTAGAAGCTTCATGCACGATGAACAAAGAAGCAAGTTACCTTTTTTTAAAGCAAAGCTTTCTACTTCTACCAGCCAACGGTTCTCTCGTGGCGCGCGGGACAAGAAACTCCCAACGCGGCTGGGGAGGCGGAAGGCACTTTGCACTCACGGAGCACAGTGTAGATGGCGCGGCGATAGGGCGCTATTACCCAGCGTTCCCCGTGCTCACCCCACCGGGCACGTCGGCTTTGTCGTCTGTTTTAGCGATGGTGTTGTGCCTGTTTTCGCGCAGCTTCGCGTCCATTGATAGCTTCCTTCGTACGGTTTGATTAACTTGTTTGACAGCACCTCCTGGGCAATTCGGATCCGACGGAATTAAGTGATCCTACGGTGAAGATATGTTTAGGATTGGTTTGCAGGGTGGGAAAACAAAATGTAGAGACCACTTATAGAAATCTGGCCGCAAGACAAACGCCACCTTTTGCGCACGGCTTGTCACGAGTGGGACTGCATTTTCTGAATTGCTGAATACCAATTCGATTGTGTTTAAACAGGTTTTACAAAAGACGAACGCAGCAACTGGTTCTGGTAAATAGCGATTATAAAAGTTCCCTCAGCTCTCTCGCAATTCCCGAACTTACGAAACCATTTAGTTTAAATCTGCGTAAATGGGAATCACTAAGCTCACACACCGGATTGCTTCGGTGTGTGCGTTTGTGTCGTGTGGTGAGTAGCCCCGGGCCAGCACAAGATGGCTAGGATCCGCTGTCCCACCCTTCGAAAAACGCTCCTCTCCGTTTTCATTCTTCCGACGCACGGCCGGGCTACAGCGGCGGCGTCCGGCGCTCTAGCCCGGCCTTGGCCAACACAGCTGGTGCATTCGGGACGGCGCCCACGCGAATTCCAAGTAACGGCTGGCAGAATCTCTGGTTTCGCTCTTTGTAGAGCCACGTGTGTGAATTCAAGTGAAGTCGCATGTGAAATTGTTGCGGGGGTCGTTCACAGCTTTCTTTTCCAACCACCTGCACAGCGTGGATTGGAGTCAGTTTTTTTCTTCTTCAAGAATGCCTCTGAAAGCAAAGGGGAGAATGCGGTTGGTCATTGAAACACGTGAAGAATTTTGAGACAGAAATAAAGTTGAGAATAAATTCCCGCTGGGTGGGATCCGAACCCACATTTTTGACTGCCAACCCTTATTTCTGTCTTAATTCAACCAGCCCCTCATTTCCCGTTCTGATTCATTACATGCATAGCGAGGGTATCTATTGTGGCAGTCTTGGTGCCATAGGTAGCTTAAGAGGGTTCAACGCTGGTAGACCACTCTCGACATGACGTACACACTCGAGTCACGGCCAGGGGGTTAAAAAGAAGGTCCCCTTCACCCCGACTAGTCCGAGTGGCACTGGCTACCACCCCCAAGCCAGGAAACAACAACAAAAAATACCTTCACATAAAGACCCGAGACAGTGGAGGGGAAAACAGCCCCGCCGGTAGCGTAGTGGTCATCGCACCAGAGACGTATTCTGAAGGTCGTGGGTTTGAATCTCACGCAGCGGAAATTTTTTCTTCCCTTTATTTCTGTCTTTCAAAATTCTTCATCTGTCGTACCCCATTCTCCCCTTTGCTTTCCGAGGCATTCTTGACTGCGAACCTTTATATATATATATATATATATATATATATATATATATATATATATATATATATATATATATATATATATATATATATATATATATATATATATATATATATATATATATATATATATATATATATATATATATATATATTTTCGCTTATTTATCAATGAATCAAAGAAACGTGACAAGCACACGTCATTCGGCCCTATTATATATTTCGAAAAAAGCCGAATAGCACTGGCAATGACGACTGCAACCTTGATATGTATCTTTACCGAGTCCCTCGTCCCGTATCTCTCTGTTCTGCTACATGCATTACGAGGCACTGGCTCCAGCAGTTCGGATATGCCAATTGCTAACCCCGACCTCCGACCACGTTCTACGTGGCGGCCGCTGGGAAAGAAGACGTTCTACGTCTCCCGCGGTAGTCGAGGGGCGGCGCTAGTTGACCGGCCTCAGAGCTCTTGTAAATATAAACCCCCGCTTTAAAGTCGAGAGAGAAGCCGCTGTGGGGATAGCGTAATTGGTTAACGCACCGCACCGGTTATGCGGAGATGTGGGTTCGAGTCCCGCTCCCGGAAAACGGCGGATTTTTTCTCGACTTATATTTTCGCTTATTTATCAATGAATCAAAGAAACGTGACAAGCACACGTCATTCGGCCCTATTATATATTTCGAAAAAAGCCGAATAGCACTGGCAATGACGACTGCAACCTTGATATGTATCTTTACCGAGTCCCTCGTCCCGTATCTCTCTGTTCTGCTACATGCATTACGAGGCACTGGCTCCAGCAGTTCGGATATGCCAATTGCTAACCCCGACCTCCGACCACGTTCTACGTGGCGGCCGCTGGGAAAGAAGACGTTCTACGTCTCCCGCGGTAGTCGAGGGGCGGCGCTAGTTGACCGGCCTCAGAGCTCTTGTAAATATAAACCCCCGCTTTAAAGTCGAGAGAGAAGCCGCTGTGGGGATAGCGTAATTGGTTAACGCACCGCACCGGTTATGCGGAGATGTGGGTTCGAGTCCCGCTCCCGGAAAACGGCGGATTTTTTCTCGACTTATATTTTCGCTTATTTATCAATGAATCAAAGAAACGTGACAAGCACACGTCATTCGGCCCTATTATATATTTCGAAAAAAGCCGAATAGCACTGGCAATGACGACTGCAACCTTGATATGTATCTTTACCGAGTCCCTCGTCCCGTATCTCTCTGTTCTGCTACATGCATTACGAGGCACTGGCTCCAGCAGTTCGGATATGCCAATTGCTAACCCCGACCTCCGACCACGTTCTACGTGGCGGCCGCTGGGAAAGAAGACGTTCTACGTCTCCCGCGGTAGTCGAGGGGCGGCGCTAGTTGACCGGCCTCAGAGCTCTTGTAAATATAAACCCCCGCTTTAAAGTCGAGAGAGAAGCCGCTGTGGGGATAGCGTAATTGGTTAACGCACCGCACCGGTTATGCGGAGATGTGGGTTCGAGTCCCGCTCCCGGAAAACGGCGGATTTTTTCTCGACTTATATTTTCGCTTATTTATCAATGAATCAAAGAAACGTGACAAGCACACGTCATTCGGCCCTATTATATATTTCGAAAAAAGCCGAATAGCACTGGCAATGACGACTGCAACCTTGATATGTATCTTTACCGAGTCCCTCGTCCCGTATCTCTCTGTTCTGCTACATGCATTACGAGGCACTGGCTCCAGCAGTTCGGATATGCCAATTGCTAACCCCGACCTCCGACCACGTTCTACGTGGCGGCCGCTGGGAAAGAAGACGTTCTACGTCTCCCGCGGTAGTCGAGGGGCGGCGCTAGTTGACCGGCCTCAGAGCTCTTGTAAATATAAACCCCCGCTTTAAAGTCGAGAGAGAAGCCGCTGTGGGGATAGCGTAATTGGTTAACGCACCGCACCGGTTATGCGGAGATGTGGGTTCGAGTCCCGCTCCCGGAAAACGGCGGATTTTTTTTCTCGACTTATATTTTCGCTTATTTATCAATGAATCAAAGAAACGTGACAAGCACACGTCATTCGGCCCTATTATATATTTCGAAAAAAGCCGAATAGCACTGGCAATGACGACTGCAACCTTGATATGTATCTTTACCGAGTCCCTCGTCCCGTATCTCTCTGTTCTGCTACATGCATTACGAGGCACTGGCTCCAGCAGTTCGGATATGCCAATTGCTAACCCCGACCTCCGACCACGTTCTACGTGGCGGCCGCTGGGAAAGAAGACGTTCTACGTCTCCCGCGGTAGTCGAGGGGCGGCGCTAGTTGACCGGCCTCAGAGCTCTTGTAAATATAAACCCCCGCTTTAAAGTCGAGAGAGAAGCCGCTGTGGGGATAGCGTAATTGGTTAACGCACCGCACCGGTTATGCGGAGATGTGGGTTCGAGCCCCGCTCCCGGAAAACGGCGGATTTTTTCTCGACTTATATTTTCGCTTATTTATCAATGAATCAAAGAAACGTGACAAGCACACGTCATTCGGCCCTATTATATATTTCGAAAAAAGCCGAATAGCACTGGCAATGACGACTGCAACCTTGATATGTATCTTTACCGAGTCCCTCGTCCCGTATCTCTCTGTTCTGCTACATGCATTACGAGGCACTGGCTCCAGCAGTTCGGATATGCCAATTGCTAACCCCGACCTCCGACCACGTTCTACGTGGCGGCCGCTGGGAAAGAAGACGTTCTACGTCTCCCGCGGTAGTCGAGGGGCGGCGCTAGTTGACCGGCCTCAGAGCTCTTGTAAATATAAACCCCCGCTTTAAAGTCGAGAGAGAAGCCGCTGTGGGGATAGCGTAATTGGTTAACGCACCGCACCGGTTATGCGGAGATGTGGGTTCGAGTCCCGCTCCCGGAAAACGGCGGATTTTTTCTCGACTTATATTTTCGCTTATTTATCAATGAATCAAAGAAACGTGACAAGCACACGTCATTCGGCCCTATTATATATTTCGAAAAAAGCCGAATAGCACTGGCAATGACGACTGCAACCTTGATATGTATCTTTACCGAGTCCCTCGTCCCGTATCTCTCTGTTCTGCTACATGCATTACGAGGCACTGGCTCCAGCAGTTCGGATATGCCAATTGCTAACCCCGACCTCCGACCACGTTCTACGTGGCGGCCGCTGGGAAAGAAGACGTTCTACGTCTCCCGCGGTAGTCGAGGGGCGGCGCTAGTTGACCGGCCTCAGAGCTCTTGTAAATATAAACCCCCGCTTTAAAGTCGAGAGAGAAGCCGCTGTGGGGATAGCGTAATTGGTTAACGCACCGCACCGGTTATGCGGAGATGTGGGTTCGAGTCCCGCTCCCGGAAAACGGCGGATTTTTTCTCGACTTATATTTTCGCTTATTTATCAATGAATCAAAGAAACGTGACAAGCACACGTCATTCGGCCCTATTATATATTTCGAAAAAAGCCGAATAGCACTGGCAATGACGACTGCAACCTTGATATATATATAAATATATATATATATATATATATATATATATATATATATATAAGGTTAGTAGAGACAGAGACAAACGAGAAAGACTTAGAAAATAAAAATAAGTTTACTGACGTTTCAGGGAGAGGACTCCCTTTCTTCAGAGTACAAAATAAGCCCATGACAGGCTGGAGACGTTTGAGTCACGCCCCGGGGGTTGAAAAGAGGGTCCCCTTCTCCCCGTGTAGTCTGAGTGGCGCTGGCTACCACCCTCGAGCGTCAGATACAGTTGTGGTAAATATAAACACCCCTGAAAGTGAAGGAGAACACAGTCGCCCAGATAGCCGAATCGGTAAGGCATTCGAGATCTAATCGAAAGGCGTGGGTTCGGTCCCCACTCTGGGCGCGTGTTTTTCTTTCTTTCTTTCTCAGGTATTAATAAAAAAAAAATAAAAAAAATAATGTAACGTCACTAACGATAAAAATTGTCTAACCATTCCCCTATGCCTTCTTTGGCCTTGTAGACTGCCGGCATTTCTTTCTGTATATATATATATATATATATATATATATATATATATATATATATATATATATATATATATATATATATATATATATATATATATATATATATATATTTATATATATATATATATATATCATCATCATCACCAGCCTGTCTACGCCCCCTGCAGCGCTTGCCTTCTCTAGGGATCCACTCTGTTACCCTTAACGACCAGCGGTTATCTATATATATATATATATATATATATAGTAAGGAAATGAGGGGCTCGTTGAGGACATACAGAAAGATAGGGCAGCAGTCTACAACGCCAAAGGAGGCATAGGGGTGTGGTTAGGCTGTTTTCTATTTCACTACGATTAATGAAGTAAACATTTTTTTTAATATACAGAAGAAAGAAAGAAAGAAAAACACGTGCCCAGAGTGGGGACTGAACCCACGCCTTTCGATTACATGTCGAATGCCTTACCAATTCGGCTATCTGGGCGACTGTGTTCTCCTTCACTTTCTAGGCTATTTATATTTACTAGAAGTGTATCTGACGCTTGAGGGTGGTAGCCAGCGCCGCTCTGACTGCACGGGGAGAAGGGGACCTTCTTTTCAACCCCCGGGGCGTGACTCGAGCGTCTACAGCCTGTCATGAGCGGGTAACTGGCGGGAAGCCCTCTTATGCTACCTAGGCATCAAGGCTGCCAGAACCGAGACCCTCGCTAGGCTTTCGCAGAATAATATAGTAAGGAAATGAGGGGCTCGTTGAGGACATACAGAAAGATAGGGCAGCAGTCTACAACGCCAAAGGAGGCATAGGGGTGTGGTTAGGCTGTTTTCTATTTCACTACGATTAATGAAGTAAACATTTTTTTTAATATACAGAAGAAAGAAAGAAAGAAAAACACGTGCCCAGAGTGGGGACCGAACCCACGCCTTTCGATTACATGTCGAATGCCTTACCAATTCGGCTATCTGGGCGACTGTGTTCTCCTTCACTTTCTAGGCTATTTATATTTACTAGAAGTGTATCTGACGCTTGAGGGTGGTAGCCAGCGCCGCTCTGACTGCACGGGGAGAAGGGGACCTTCTTTTCAACCCCCGGGGCGTGACTCGAGCGTCTACAGCCTGTCATGAGCGGGTAACTGGCGGGAAGCCCTCTTATGCGGGAAGCCCCCTTACTATATTATTCTGCGAAAGCCTAGCGAGGGTCTCGGTTCTGGCAGCCTTGATGCCTAGGTAGCATGAGGGCTTCCCGCCAGTTACCCGCTCATGACAGGCTGTAGACGCTCGAGTCACGCCCCGGGGGTTGAAAAGAAGGTCCCCTTCTCCCCGTGCAGTCAGAGCGGCGCTGGTTACCACCCTCAAGCGTCAGATACACTTCTAGTAAATATAAATAGCCTAGAAAGTGAAGGAGAACACAGTCGCCCAGATAGCCAAATTGGTAAGGCATTCGACATGTAATCGAAAGGCGTGGGTTCGGTCCCCACTCTGGGCACGTGTTTTTCTTTCTTTCTTTCTTCTGTATATTAAAAAAAATGTTTACTTCATTAATCGTAGTGAAATAGAAAACAGCCTAACCACACCCCTATGCCTCCTTTGGCGTTGTAGACTGCTGCCCTATCTTTCTGTATATATATATATATATATATATATATATATCCCACCTGGCGGGCATTTTTTCTCCGCTTTCTTTCTTTCTTCCAAATTTTTTATCTGTTTCAATGACCTACCACAGCCTCCCCTTTGCTTTCCGAGGTTTTCTTGACTGCCAACCCTTATTTCTGTGTTATTTCTACGAGCCCCTCATTTCCTATTCTGCTATATATATATATATGATCGCACCATACCGGTATTCTGGAGGTCGTGGGTTCGGATCCCACCCGGCGGGCATTTTTTCACCAATTTCTTTCTGACTCAAAAAATTCATCTGTTTCTATGACCTACCACAACCTCCCCTTTGCTTTCCGAGGTTTTTTTGACTGCCAACCCTTATTTTCTGTCTTATTTCACCGAGCCCCTCATTTCCCATTTACTGATTCGCTATATATATATTGCCGCGAACCATACATTGGGTTTGTTTATTTGTGTTTTGCTTTTACCGCCCGGCTGCGCCGGTCTGCGTTATCTCTGCGCCAAAGGAAGCGCGTGTTCCATTCTTTCTTTCTGTGCCGCATGTGTTATCTGTTGTGATAGGGAGAGCATTCCGATCTAACGTGAACAGCCCAGAATAATCTTCTTGGATCTACTATGTTCTCGATGCGAATCGACGTTTCGAGAACCACGCGCACCGAAAGATAAAAAGCCTGCAGTGCGGACGCCGGGGCATTCGATTCGACGACACTCGCCTGTGCAAGTCACTGTGTTGACCGCTGCTTCGCCGCCTCTGTATTCTTTTGAGTTGTTAGGGGAGCACAAGTTCGCTCCAATAAACGTATTTCTCATTCAAGACAACTGCTTCGTCTTTGTCTTCGTGACAATATATATATATATATATATATATATATATATGGAAGATACAGAAAAGAACACTTAGAGAAACAGTTTCTCTAAAACTTATCAGGTTTAATAACATAGAAAACAGTACGACGTTCTGCGCCCAGACGCGGTCAGGTCGATTTACCCGTGCCGTCGAAGAATCGTACCCCTATCGCCCTTGACCAATATTTTTGGAGGTGGTGGAGGGAGAGGGGGGTAGTAGAGCCACTACAACCCACCCGCACAGGCTACGGGCCTGTGTCTTTGTTTTTGTTTGTTTCCTGATGTATTTTGTTTTTATGAAAATGTCATTGGGTTCCCTTGTGTCTTCACTGCCTTTATTTTGAGATAAATTACCATTTACTTTGCATGTATTTAAGGTTCATATTCTAGGGAGCACGGAGTATTTGAAGCTGATTTACAAATTTTTGACTGAACTTTCCTTGCATAAAATATGAGTACAGATCCCGCAAAAAAATGAACTTAAAATAATTAACTTCCGGGCTGAATCATAATGCAGCTTATACGCAGTGGGAAGGTTCTTCTTAGAACTGTGTTTTAACTCAAATCCGTGCTATTGGAATGACGGCAGTACTTTTATCGAGAAGGAAGAGGAATGAGTGTTGAGAGGCGTAGGGGGGGGGGGGTATGCATTTACTACGTCTACAATCCCATTGTCGATGCCACTGTTGATGATATACAAGCCGGTGCAGGCTAGCCAAAGTGCAAGCGTCATGCAAGCCTCTTTTTCCTGTAATATGACACAATATTTAAGCCTTGTTTTGACATACAAACCCCGAAAAATTCAAAACGATAGCAAGGCGTATAGGGCCTGCGTTCGCCGGTGGCAGCCAACTGGATGAAAGCGGATTCGGTAGTGTGCTTCTTCCAAAGGTTTTTTCAACAGTGTTCCTGCTTTTGATGGATGCTATTTGTCCAAATAGTCCCACTCTTCGCTCTTTCCACGAACAGAGCCGGAACCATAACGAAGGAGGTTTGTGAATCCTTCAAGCAGTGGCAAAGACAGAAATATATATATATATATATATATATATATATATATATATATATATATATATATATATATGTATATATATATATATATATATATATATATATATATATACATATATATATATATATATATATATATATATATATATATATATATATATATATATATATATATATATATATATTTGGGGGGAGGGGGTGTTATACGCCGCTATCAAAAAAAGCCTAAACGAAAAGCCAGTGCGCGAACGTAATTCAATTTTCATTTTATTATACAATTTTCTAATTTTTGTTTTTGCATTTTGAACAGCGTGAACGAAAAAAAAGGGTGAAATGAGGGGGATACAGAGGGGGAATGTACCGCTCAGAATATTTCGGGGGGTGCTCTGACACGGACCCCCCGTTTCTCCTTTCTACCCCCTGCTTTCAAGCAAAACCAGCTCACGTAAAATGTGAAATGTGTGCCACATTTCTTACACCATCCATCTCCCTATCTGCGGATACGCCATGGCTGCATGGGCCACCCGGCCTAATGAAGGGAGTACAATGGGGAGCGTACTAAGGGAATATAATTGATGCATAGTCAGCTCGAGAAGTTCTCCTATTCACACTTTTGCCGCAGCTTCCTTTATTGTTTTTCACGAGTTGGCGCAAGCTGATGTCTGCCCCCACGGCCGTCCCTACTATGGTTTCGTCATTTTCTCGAAACCTAGTTACTTTGGAAAAATTGTACAAATGTTTACAGAACCGTTCGCTAATTTGTTTCAGCGTTATATTTTGCTTTGACAAAACGCAAAATAACAAGCAGCTCTTCGAATTGGCCGATAAAGAGGTTTCTAATTAACTTCGCCCGCATGTCGGACCAGGTCCCGCTTCTAGAACGTCCTGTATTCTACGCAAGCAACCTTTGGATTATAGGGATGACAAATGGGGACCCTGGATTGCCGGGTTACCTCATTGTGCTGCCATCTCACTTAAGATCAGTAAATTAGGCGGCGTCGTTGTCGACCACAGTCGACCCTGCGCTTGCCGTTAAAGGAAGAAAGAGTGCTGGCGCTAAGGCCAGTGGCGCCCCAGAGCGGACTAAAAGAGAATCGCAGCGTTTCATCGACCACTTCGTAGATGGCCCTGTGTGCATGCCTGGCAAATTTCCCCCTCCTGACATCCACCGCACATTAGCGCTCTGCCCCTCGTGTCGGTGTTCCCTGAATGCCGCGGGGAGCACCGGGGCACCGACCTGCCATGGGCGGTTCCTATTATCTTTCGATTATAAACGACCCGCCACTTGCCGGCGTATTGATAGCGGCCGTAAGAAATGGCCCAACTTTGTGCGAACTTTATTCACGCCCCATCATAACTCTTAGCCTCGTCAACCGAGTCAGGCACACAGGCGGCAATTTTCGAGCCTTCTGCCTGGGAGAGAGAAACGCTTGGCTCGAATTGCTGAGTGCCACTTTTTGTCTCATGGGACAGAAGGTGTGCGGAAACGATGACAGCGTTGCGCACAGACAGTAACGCGTCGAGGCGTGGTCATAGTGGCTCTCTTCGTGGGAAGGGCGCCACCGCCTCCCCTTTTCCCCACTGCATGGAGGATATGACGAACTCCTCACGACCTCTCATTAGCTAAGAGTAGATCAAAGAAACGTGCGCGTGCCCACGTGCGTTTGGGTGTGTTGGAACACACCTGTCATCGCATTATCTTTCACCACCTGCTTCCGCAGTGAAGTGAATCATTTTTTTTTCAACTTATGGAAGTCTCCAAACATGCAAGACGCAAGAGCAAATGTAAGAGCATAGAAGTTTGGCCAATAGGAAGAACACAAAAATATACAGAAAAAAGTGAAAAAAAAAACGAAGTAAAGGGGATGTGTAGTGGTAACAGCGGTGGCAATTAACTTATCAGCTTTTCGACAAAATATTGCCAAGCTCAACGACAAGATTCATTGTGTTCTAGAAGTATTTGTATTTCCTTCAAAAAATCGCAAAAGTGCATGCTACCGGGATGGGGGAAAATGCAAAAAAAAAGTGAATAGATGGTTCGCCCGCACGCGCGCGCACGCACTAACGTACGAACGGAGAAAAAATGAAAGCGATACAAGTGTGCGGTAAAGAGGTTGGGACCATGCTGTGCATTTTGGCCCAAAGCACATCACCATAATTTAGCAATACAGCCAGAATAAAATTTGTATCTTTGGGAAATATATAAATCGACCGCTACTGTGCGCTGTAACATTTGAATGATTTTCGCGAAAATACTTCTATCAAAATATACCTGGGGTTTGCTTAGCTCACCCACTGAAATATATAAAGCAAAAATGTATCGCGCGTCAGTTTCCAAGAAGGCGTCGAAATGCGAAAACCGAGGCAAAAAACGAAAAAAAAAAATGGAGGCGAAAAGCGAAAACGCCCGTGTGTTGGAGATTGCGGCGCACGTTAAAGATCCCCAGGTGGTCTAAATTTATCCGGAGCCCTCCCCTACGGCGCGCCTCAGAGCCCAGCAGTTGTTTCAGCGCCTTAAGCACCAGGATCACTCACACTCCTGCAATGAGTTCGGCAGCGATGTGACTGCAATGTAACGCTCAGTGTCGGATTAGGAAATTTCGGGGCCCGGGGCTACGTACCTCTTTGGGGCCCATTGAGTTATTCTTTGGGCCTTAATGACTATGATGACGATAATCATGACTGGATTAAGACGCTGAAATCTTCGAATACCACATGTTACGCTAAATGGTCAGTGAAAAAATAAACATAATTTTAATGGTTTCCGGAAACTTATTTCCTAGTTTTCTTCGTAATATTATTCAAAGGTTTGGTACTGACCATAGGTCGGCGTACTCACTCGTGAGTACACTCATTTGTACTCAAACTCACGAGTGAGTACGATGATGAGTGATCACACACCCAGAAAAAAACAGTGAGTATGATGACGAGTGAGTACACAGTACACTACTCATGAGTACAGTATTCATGAGTATGAGTACTCATGAGTATGAGTACTCATGAGTACACAGTACTCATGAGTACACAGTACTCATGAGTATACAGTACTCATGAGTACACAGCACTCATGAGTACAATACTCATGAATACTGTTTTTGCGAGTGCTTGCACTCTTGAGTATATGCACTACTGAGTACAGTAGTGCAAGCAAGAAAACGGACGACAAAAGCTGCCACCCGAAGACACGAAGAAAAACGCAGTTTACGGGCACGGCCGCACCGACAAGCCCCGAGCTCCCCTCATCCCGACCCGGCCTCAGAACAAGAGGAGACGCCAGACGCAACGCAAGTGCTTACGTTCCGTTTCGCTTTCTCACACGTACTTGCCTTCGCGCAGTAAGTCGCCCAACGACAGTGCACCGCGTCAGACGTTTTCCTCCTCTGTCCTGATTTATATGTAACCTGTGTTTTTCTAACCAATTAAACAATTTATTTTTTCTACTTAGTCTTTCATTCGAGCTACGACCTAGCTAACAGTGCAGATAAGTTGATTATTCGTGAGTAATACAAATTGAGTACTCATGAGTACAGATTGAGTACTCATGAGTGAAGAATGAGTAGTACTCACGAGTGCAGAATGAGTAGTACTCATGAGTAGTACTCATGAGCAGTAGTACTCATTGAGTACTCATATGAGTACAGATTGAGTACTCATGAGTACAGAGTGAGTACTCATGAGTACAGAGTGAGTACTCATGAGTACAGATTCAGTACTCATGAGTACAGATTGAGTACGAATACTCGTGAGGACAAATGAGTTTGAGTACAAGTGAGTACGATTACAAATGGGTATTTGATGAGTGAGTACGAGTGATTTTGTGATCAGACGAACTTTTTGAGTCTGAGTTTGATTGAGTACAGCGTGAATGAAAAAAAATTGTGATTGAGTTTGAGTGAGTTCTTTCTGTTTTGCCGACCTATGGTACTGACTACAGTGACGGGGCCCGTCGCTTTAAAATCTGCACTGCAGTGACGGGGCCACCAAAAGTTCCGTCCAGAGGAAACGAAACTCGCGTTGAGAGCAGTCTCTCTTGATTTTTACCCAACCGGCCAAACCGCTACCGCTCACTGACTAGCCAGAATCACTGATAATTATTAATCATTATTATTAATTACAGATGGTCCGACTAACTCTAGCTCTATCCGAACGGATCTCCAAGCCGCCACCCGACGCCCGCTTCACAATATTTCAGCGAGAGCAGTCGGTCTTGATTTTTACCTAACCGGCCAAACCGCTTCCGCTCACTGACTAGCCAGAGTCACTGTTAATTATTAATCACTGGTAATAATTACAGGAGATCGGGCGTAACTAGCAATGGCTACGTCGGCCTTGGCTCCAGTGAGCGGGAGCGGTTCGGCCGCTTGAGTAAAAAACCAAGACCGACTGCTCTCACCGCGTGAAAATTTATTTGCTGTTACAAAACGCTAACCACACGGCCACACACACACACACACATACAAAACAAAAAAAAAATAAAAAAACACGACGCGAGAATCGAACCACGGACTACAACGTCCGTGGTCAGCGGCTGAACCACTGCACCAAATCCCACAACGAGGAACGGTGGCTAATCGGCTGGTTTTGATTTTGTTATATTGAGGGGGCCCCGTCACTGTAGTGTAAATTTTAAAGTGACGGGGCCCCGTCACTCTAGTGCAGATTTTAAAGTGACGGGGTCCCGTCACTGTAGCGCAGATTTTAAAGTGACGGGGCCCCGTCACTGTAGTCAGTACCTAAAGGTTTATAACCTGATGTGCACTTCAGTATGGTTTATTCGCTAGTCCATCACAAACTCACAATAATCGAAATGCCGCATTTGCACGCATGACCGGCCAAAGAACGGGAGAGCATTTTCTTCGAAAGAAACACTGTAATCCTTGTTATAGGCGCATAAAATTCAATAAAACACATGTAGAGTCACAGCCTTTGGACATCAAAATAGCCATACGAATCATGTACTTTGACTTCGATTCTAAATAAACCTTTACATTCAATACATTTAAGAAAAGCAGTCACGTCTGACTCAATCACTTGTGACAAAATGGGAACAAAGAACGACTTCCTTCACACTGTACATTGGTAAAAAAAATGAGACAATCTAGCACTAAGATAAAACATGAACAAGTAAAAAAATTAAAACAACCCGTTATAGCTTTTCGCAATCGCAAATTCACATATTGGCTCATCAAAAGAAATATCTTTCAGCAGTTCCCTTACAATCGACATGATGGCTAAAGATTTCAATTCTTCTTGCAGATAGTATAGCGTAAGCAGTTTTTAATTAAAAACAGTTTTCAGAGAGCAGTGTATGGTCATAACCTTAGAGCAAGAGAAACATCACGATAAACACATTTTTCTTGCTGTAACATTTTGAGATGACCACCCGCGCTTCTGTCTTGGACACGGCAATTCTCCAGGCAGTGAAAAAAAAATCGTCGAGATCGCACTGATGCGCTTCCAAAACCAACTACATTGACTTGCAAGGTTATGGTAGCTATGAACGTCTTTGTCAAGCGCTGTACTTTGAAATTTCTGCCAAATACTGTGTACGCAGATTTTTGAGCCAGTAAGCCTGTGCTCAAGTTGTCAATTATTACATTGAATGTGCCTTCGGTTTAAAAAGTACCGAGCGTTCAGCGGAAATGAGTTCGTTATGCTCAAGCCTGAACCCCTTTTTGCGCCGAAACATCCGCACACAGAAACGTCCGCGTAACAAAAAGTCTGAACCGAAACGCCCTTAACCGAAAAGAGCGTAGCAGGGCTGGGGGCTTCTTTTGGTGGGTTCATTTACACCTTCAAGCTGTGTACAACGCATTAAACAGCGAAGCTGTTTAGCAATTCGTTGATTCTGGTATTTCAATAAACTCAGAATAACAGTGTAAATAAAAGAAATCACCGGCACCGGCAGTATTCGGACCTGTGTCTGGTAGATCAACGGAGTTAGTCGTCGTACCCACTCGGCTATGACCGCGAATTAGTTACCCCTGATTCAAACGGCTTACTCACTCGGTTTTGGCTGTGGGGCGAGGATTGATAAAAAAAACGTGATAAGGTAAACGTTGCACCTTTGATAGCCTAGTTTAAGATCTCGTGTTCCGTTCGTTCGTTTAAGTCCGATCGTGACTTAAACCGTTGTGATGGTCGTGAAGGTTGCGTTCAGCCTCGCTACTTTCAAGCCTTACACATTAGCGTGAGGTTCCTTCATATTTTTTGGTCCGGCAAGCTTTCTCAGAAACGTATGAGCAAAAATTCCCCGCATTTCCCCGAGGGGAAGAATGTGAAAGTGCGAATGCACGAGTTGAATTTGCGCGGTTCGGTAATGCTCGCGAAAGAGAGATCACACACACACACAACTACAAAGAAAGAAAGATGCATTTATTCACAGTCACCTATTTGTGTTGTCGTTGTACTTGATTGCTAGAGCGGATCTCAGCTTTGAAATTTCGTGTCAGTACTCCTTTAAGCAGGTGCATTAGCCCTTCTCACGCCCGATTCTTGGCCAATCCCCCACGTGGGTATGTGCCATGTCAGCGGCCAGGCAGCGCGCGCCCATCTCCCCCCGTTGCCAAGGAAGACGAGGAGATTCCTGGCCAATCCCCCACGTGGGTATGTGCCATGTCAGCGGCCAGGCTGTGCGCGCCCATCTCCACGTGCGCGGACATCGCCGGTGGACGCAGGTTCAGGGTCGCTGAAGAAGTGCATTGCACTTAAAATAAAACAATTACATTAAAATTAATGCCAGTGCCGTCTACCATAAGGTTCGGGGCTGCGCCGGCTCGTCCCTACCCGTCACGGATTAGTCAGCATCTGTGTGGAGTTGAGATTGAGGCCCCGGCCGTCGGATTTATATCCTATGGCCGGGATCTAAACCGAGCCCCTCAACGAAACATGCTCACCGACATTTCTTTTTACAAATAGTCGAGCAGGGCGCGGATGCAGGGGGCCCCTGGAAGCTGTGGGGCCCGGGGCTGCAGCCCCCATAGCCCCCACCTTAATCCAGCACTGGTAACCCTGCCCGCTCAGCTACGCGACACTTCCCTCCGCGCGCGTCCCGTCGGTCTCCGTAATTCTGTCGCTCTCTGTCCTTGGATCGCTTGCGCTAAATTTTTCCGGAATGGACCATCCATCGTCCACGCAACAGTAACAAAATAAGTAATAAATCACCCATTATAGCCCAAATGTTGCCTAATTTAGCTCCTTATATACAAATCCGTCTCTAAAAATACTCAGAATGAAAAGAAGCGGCCCCGAAACGCTTACGCATAAGAAAAGAATTCTCATAATTTCTGTACAATTTTTGTCCCAAGCGTTCACAAAGAAAAGTCATCTCTTGTGTCTCCATCTCCAAGTCCCCGTTTTATGCGCAGAATTTTTCAGCCATGAAATTTGATAACTCTAAAGTATACGTGTCTACGCAATGTATCAGGGTACTATCGCGTAAAAAAACACACTTCCTCGTGTTGGATGACTATTTTGTGGGCGGGCGTCAGTTCTGCGTTGGCGATGGCATGAAATTATTCTTTATTTGGTTTGGCTCAATATAGAGTTAATTCTATATAGAGAGCGGAGTGGGTCAGGGAACAACGTGTGTTAAGGACATATTAGTAGAAATTAAGAAGAAGAAATGGACGTGGGCAGGGCATGTAATGCGAAGGCAAGATAACCGTCGGCCATTAAGGGTAACAGAGTGGATCCCTAGAGAAGGCAAGCGTGGCAGGGCCGGCAGAAAGTTAGATGGGCAGATGAGATCAAGAAGTTTGCGGGGGTAAATTGGTGGCAGTTAGCGCAAAACCGGGGTAATTGGAGATTAATGGGAGAGGCCTCTGCCCTGCAATGGGCGTAGATATGATGATGATGATGATGATTATGAGAGTTAATTCGGTATCATCTTCTCGCGACCTGATGTGACAACGTTGTACAAGTAGCTCATTCCACCCGAAATTCATACTTGAAGGCACGAGGGAAATTAGTGCACAATACCCAGCGGAAACTGTGCTTGAAAAGCATACCAGGAAGCATGCTGTACGAATGCTAGAAGGGAAACAGACTATTTTTTTCCCGAGGCAATCAAGACGTCGAAAACCAAGCTGTTCTTATCGCGGCAATAAAATATTGTGAAAATAATGTTTGCAATTGCTTGTTAGTGTTCAAATTATTCATGCTTAAAGAGAGCCTTCTAAGAACAATTAAGGCCGATGTTTCTCGCCGCTTTTGTATGGGCATAAAGCACAGGTGACCACTATTCAATTACTGCATTTAGGCCTACAAAAAAAAGAGAACTCAATACTCATACTGCTCATGTAAATAAATTAATTTACTTGGCACGGAATTACGAACCCTTGCCCAAGCAACCTCTAAAATACCCAACCTAAGGGACTGTTGCACCTATTGCTTATTGAGAAAAAAAAAATGAGAGAAACTGAAGGAAGTTAAGGACGAGAAGCAATTAATCCATTGAGAAAGAAAAGAACCAAGCAGGCTCAACAAAAGCTGACAGAATGACGCAGGTGTTTTTATTTTCTCGACGTCTGGGCGGGCCACCTTTATTGGGCTAACACGAAAGTGCGCACTGCGCCGGCAGTCGAGTCGAATCCCTCCTTCTGTCAGGTCGCTACCATGTCATCTAATTGAACCAAATCGCGTTTCGCGTCAAATCCCATGGAGAACCGAAGTACCTTTTTTTTATTGTCTCCATTTTACGTCACGTGGAAAGAGCCGGCGCACACGTGGTGGAGATAGAGAGAGAGAGGGCTTCGTAGGTCACCGCCTGTCCGCCGACAGAAGGGGATAAAAATGGTAAGAATGTATTGAGACCCCGCGCTGCAATAGGGCCGCAGCGATTCCCACGGGCCAAAGGCACAAAGGAAAACAAGGCGCCAAAGCTGCTTTCCAACCGAGCGACTCCGGCTTCGGCGAAAAGCAGGAGAACAGCCAACGGGCGGAGGCGGCGCCCGAAAATCCGTGCCTCCTCCCGGCTGAGTCGTCTTTGTGTCTCTGGCCGAGCGCTTTCGATAATTGGAGATGGCCGAATTCGGATTAGGAGCCGGGAAAAGATCATCCTGCGTTGGGGATCGAAGGGATGTTGCCCCGTGCCATCGCCGAGGAAACGGGCTTCTGCGGCGGTGGCGGCCGAGGGGTCGGGGGCGTAGCCTTCTGTTCGGCGGCGCGCCAGAAGGGTCGGAGATAAATCGACACCGATGCCTCGGCCGCATCTCCCGACCTTTCGGCCTGCGCTGTGTGCTGATTAAGTGCGCCCGTCATAATCCCCGGATGCGATGGATTGGGAGAAAACGACGAGGACGAGGGCGCGCTTAAGCAGGGGGAAAAATAAGGGCGAGGGAGGGATCCCCAACACTGGGGCACCTGGCATGGGGAAGAAGCGAAACAGCGGCGCACTTGGCGGTGAGCCAAGGGTCGGAGGGGGCCGCCACGAGGTCGCGCGCCGGGGCGGTAGGCAGCTTTTCGGCACGGCTGCAAAACTCTGTTTGATATACGAGTGGTAAGCCCTTCAGCGTGGTCTCTGCATCCAGTGCGCGAGGAGAGTAACGAGAACGCTCATTTCAGCGCCGCGCTGAGGCGCGCCAGGGTACGGAGAAGAAGGCGAGGGTGTTGATTGATTGGACGAGTGAGTGCAACACCGCCCGAGGCGGCTCTGAGGTCATTCTGAACACTTGCGCGTAGCTGAGCCCGTCTAGGCACCGAGACGTTTGCGACACGCCTTCGGTTGCTGACATCGCAGGATGGGGACGTCTAGGGGCAGTAGGCTAGTTATAAATTAATTTTTGAAGACTGTGGGACACCTTTGCAATATAACATCGTTCGCGAGCCTGCCCGTGCACACATGGGCGGCCTGAGAGAGTCAACACGCGGACGCGCGTTGTTCGCTTTCGTGTTCAAGAGTACGCGTTCGTAGATGAACTTGTCATGCTCATGGGTCTGCTGAAGGATGGATAAAATGTCTTGGCATTGTGGCAGCTAATGGTACTAATCATTGAGTGCCTCACATAACTAGGTCAACATCTGGAGAAAGGATAACTAGTGTTTTAATTGCTGTAAATGTATACTTCAAGGCTGCATACATGCGTGTATGGGCCATCTGCCGACATTTAGCGTTACGAAATATAGAATACGAGGTTAAAAGCACGAGGCGCAATTCCAAGCGCCATCGGGTCATATTTCACAAGCTCATTTCCAATGAGATGATAAAAAGAGCACACACTCTACGCATGGCCTACGCACCCCATGAAAGAACAGCGAAGCGAATTCTGAAATGATCGTACGTTCGCAAGGGCAACTTGTGGCAATACCGTCGCGGGTGGAGCTGACTTGGCCTTGAAAGGAGGCAAGCGTGGCAACACAGCGCTTGCGTTGTACCTCTTCTACTCAGTCCTGTCCGTTTGCGCAGTGATTTTCCCAAGGAAGACATCGCGACTCTCCCAACTTTCAACTTTTCTTAAGTGTTACACAGCATGCTTGAACTGATAAATTGCCGCACGTTGGGACGAAGTTACCACCGGACCGTGACCAGCATAACGATTGACCGTAACTAAAGGTATCAGAAATGTGGTAAAGGAAATGCGTTGAATGAGTGAACCAGAGCACTGGTTTAAATGGAAGTTCTTGTGGCTGCACCGGTCACCACAAGCTTATTGCGCTGAAAAATCAGAAATTGTGTATTTCGTGTTGGTTTCTTTCCTTTGGTCTTCATTTGGTATTTAGGCTTTCAAATTTTGTGGACGTTTATGTCTGACATTTACCTAGCATGACTACTATGCACAAATTAATGGGACAGGTAGAAGAAATCAATAATATACAAAGGGTCAAACAGAACAATCTTAGAAGAACATTAGCAACCAGGCCTAAATTCAAACCACTGTCCTTCCACACTTGCTTGTAGGCCTTTGTTCCTTTATTGATTCCGTGCTCCCCGCAGAAAAAAAGAAAAAAAAAAGTTGGGTAACAAAGCCCGCTCGTGCCAGGTTATGGCCGGTTAACAGCCAATAAAAATAAATAAAGAAAAGCGAAATCCGAAAAGTTTGTAGGCCTCTTCTGGCACGAAGAAATCTTAAGGACTTTCTATGAGAAATTCTTCAACATTGCAAAACCATAACTGCGCAGAACTTCTCCAGGCCATCAAAGCCACGTGGCGCATTTACTGTCGTCAGACTTCACATATGGCGTCTTTATTTCTGTTATTTTTTTTACGTTCATCGAGCCTTTACCCGAAACCGTTTTTAACCAAGGCAGCTTCGTTTTTTTGCAAAGTGTACGCTTCACTGAAATAAACAAAAACAATATACGAAATCCAATTTTTGCAACGAAAAAGCCTTTGTACAGCGGGCGTGTCTGTTCTACGCAGTTGAACAACAGCGCAAACGACAAGACACAGGACGATAGCAAGAGGACACACGAAGCGCTGACTTACAGCTGGGTCTGGATCTGTGTTCCACACAGATCCTTTTTGAAGTTGACTTCATTACTGCTCACAAGACCATTGCTGGGAAGAAATTTGTTGGGGACGATAGAAGCACTGATACGAAAACATACAAATGTAGAGCCTATAAATTGTGTAAGCGCAACGTGCTACGTTACGGACGGACACACGATTGTCTAAGGGCGGAACCCATAGAAGGGTTGCGCATTAAAAAGATGGAAGGGCCTAGTAGTCACCCACACTACATAAAGGTTACACGGGCTTAGTATTTGTGCTTTTAGACAGTAAAAGTTTTGTTATCGCTGTGAGCACCATAAGTTGTACCGGGAGAATGTATCATCTTCAAAGGAGCCGCCCGCTCGTGTTTGTAGCGTTAAAATACTCCGGTGTGTCAGCTTGGCCGCAGTATTCCTAATTGCAACGAGCAACAAAGTGCGCATGACGTTCTTCTCTCCATAACCGCACAGCTTTGGTTTCATGTTTAAGCCAACTTATGCCTTAACCTCACAATTCAATTATGTTCCTACTTTTTCCCCAGCAATTCATTGTTACGACCACTACCGCCTTTACAGACAGCGATATACTCACGCGCGATTATATTTCCCAAGTTTTGTGACACGTAGTTCCGATTAAATAACACAACCAAACGCTCCCTTTCGAGGGGAAGTAAATTTAGTTGAGACGTGGTCGTGCGGTGTTCTACGGCTTATCGTGATACCTGTCAGGTTTGCGTCGTTTACGGCAAGTGTTATTACCTGCTCGTGCAAGTTTCAGCTTTGTTCAGTGAGGCTGCCTGTCGCGTTGCCTTTGCGTGCAGTCGTAACGCTGTGTTGGGCCCTGGGCGACTAAAAGATTACGCGGTGGGAATCCGGACTAATCATTCACCGTATTTTGACCAAAACTTTGTGCGAACATCAAAAGCCTGGCTGCGTACGAGGTTTACGGTAAATGCCGCAAATAAATCTGGATACTCCGTATTTGTATTTGAATACTGAAACGCAATGGCGCAAAATCTGCCTACTTATTAAATTCAAGTTATTCAGAGTTGTTGACTCTCACGGCCCTTTATTGCGCGGCAAAAATTTATCTATGTTGCCCTCACATTGGAGGCTCCGATATCTGCATGATTTCTGCCCTGCTTCAACTAGATCCTCCATAAGGCCGGCACATCGGGATGACAAAACAAGATTGATGTCGTCTTCAGCGCCTCAATGCGTTCCGAAGACTTCTACCCACAAAACCTTAGTGCAAACACTCCCTATCTCCCTACCACGCGTTTCGCTAAACAGGCGTTAGGCCTTCCTTGTCGAATAAAAACCCGCCGCGGTGGCTCAGTGGCTAAGGCGTTGCGCTGCTGAGCACGAGGTCGCGGGTTCGATTCCCGGCCGCGGCGGCCGCTTTTCTGATGGAGGCGAAAAGCAAAAACGCCCGTGTGTACGAGATTTCGGCGCACGATAAAGATCCCCAGGTGGTCAAAATTAATCCGGAGCCTTCCACTACGGCGCGCCTCATCGCCTGCGTTGCGTCGGCGCGTTAAACCCTACAATCAATACAATACAATTGTCGAATAAAAGCGAATTCATTTCTCCATTCTTTCTGACAAAGAAAACACTCAACAAAGAACACCCTCAATGGCAATGTCGACGGGTTCAGAAAGATTTTAATAGCACTGCCCAATTTGTGCATGTATACGATTCCATACTGCCTCATGTGAAAGCAATGTCGAGGCGCTTAATGAAAGCGTCGACATAAATATTTGAGATAAAAAAGAGAAAGAAGATACATTGATGGCAATTCACGTACGGTGATTTGGGAAGCCGTTAATGTTCTGTGTGTTGTCGTTAGTGCTAAGACCTTGCCTTAGTTTTTTTTATCTGTCCACGAAATAGGTTTTCTGGAAATCGCCCTTAGGCGCAAATACAAAGAAATTGGAGACACTTGGTGGTGCTGAGGGGGGCTTTGCCGGTCACTCTACGGACGTGAGGTCGTTGATGCCAGACGTGCGAGGACAGTGTTCGCTGCCCGGAAGTGGCAGGAAGTTCCGGTCTTCTTTTTGCTTGTATGGTTTTATGCCCCCGTGCGGTCAGATCTGGTAACTAAACATCAGCTGCACTGCAACAGTTCATAAAGGAAAAAGTTCGACCTTTAGCTTGTCAAAGAACCGCCCAGCTCCAAAAACTTTGCGTTTTATTTCTTCAGGTCGCCGTTGCAAGATTTCGTGACTGTATTTGAAATCGTGCCTCGGATTAAAGTTTTAATCTGCACTTACCTTTGATTTGGATGAGCAGAACCATCGAAAAAAGAAAGGTATGAAGATATTCTTTTTAGGTAGCTGATGGCGTTCAAATGCGTTTATTCCCCCAGTCATTGCTATGACTATAAGTGTGGAGTGCCCCATTAGGGAAAAACCCTGGCGTTGTGGGCAGCGGGTGGTCCTAAAATTCAGTGGGCCTTCTACTATAAAAAGAAAACTGCTATGAACAGGAGTTATTTAGCGGTGCGCGGTAAAAGTGTATTAAACGCTACACTATGCACGTACACCCGCAAGCTATGCCTTTTAAAATACTTACAAGGTACTTATGTATGCTTACGTGCTTTCAATGCTAAAGCATTATAGCTTCTCCTGGCGGCACCTTACTGCTTCATGTTGTGTCTCATGCTGATTCCCTCAAGTTACCATAATACAGATTTGTAGCATCTCTATTTTCGTACGAGGTTCCGAATGGCCTTCGCACTGGTAGAATACCCGCTCAATGAGATTGTCTAATGACTTTGACAGCTGCCGTCAGGGGTAATAGTGGGTATCAAACCAACCCGGAGATGACCGGTAACAGGCAAGTTACTCAGGGACTACTGTACGCAAGTTACTGTACGCCTTTGCCGAATGAACACCGTTTTAGAGGTACACCTAAGACTGCTTACAGGCTTTGAATGCGAAAGAGTTATGGCTTCCCGTGGCGATACTGTACTGCTACGTAACGCGTGCGACATGCTAGTTTCTTGAAGCTGCCATAAGCTGCCATGCTATATTCGTAACGCGGCCCGCAGCAGGGCGAGCTCCCGGCGCAAGGCTACTTTGATAAAGCCCGTTTCAGACTGTTGCCGCAAGTGTCGTAATAACCTTAAAGAATGACGTCATTTCATGTCGCAGCATACCGAACTGCCTGACATGCCGTTTTTTTACGTCCATAGATCACGATTTGGCTTTCGCGTCGGTAGTCTGAACATAGCCTAACACTATGATAAATACTCAATCCAACGGGCTGCACAACAAACGAGAACATTATAAAGTTCTATTCATAAGAACAACACCGTGAATGACGAAATGTTCCACGACGCTCGATATTCAAGCAGCGAGTCATTGATTGTGAAACGGGCACTTGATGCGTTTTTTATGCGAGCCAATTCAAGGACTCTAGAACAAATGCCCATTGAGATGTTGATACCGACTAAAATGCGGCGATAATACACCACTAAATTGAATCTTTATCGAACACTTTGAAGAACTTTCCGCTACCCATTTAGAAGTTCGGCAAGGCTAGATTTAAATGAGTAGAGTAAAAGGACAATACAACTTTCAGAGAGTCTCCGGAATTAAATCTGCCTTAAGACAAAGCAGCATCCTCGAGTACCATAGTCCTCAAGGAGCAGGGTTAGGTAAGTGAGAGAAGAGGTGTTTGAAGACCAACAGCCATTTATTTTGCACTATTAACTGCTGCCCTGTTAGGTGTGCACGCGTCATTCCAGACAAGCTATGCATATTCCAGAACTGGACGACAGGCAGTTGGTAATTTCGGAAAGAACCCCCGGTTACGGAATTCACTGCACGTTCTGCAAACTTAGCCCAAAAGGACACTGAAGTGTTCTGTAAACATTGCCTGATTACTTGTGCAAATTGTAGTTTGGAGCCCTTAGGCCATGTTCAGATCACCTTCGCTGAGTTTACGCGACGTTATTTGGTAGAAAAATTATTTTGAAAGTGCTCTCCTCCTCTCTACCTCCTCCTTGACAATTCGTATGATGTTTTTTTTTATGATGCTAATTCCGGAAAGATTTACTTGACTACGCTAGTGACTACTTGACTACGCTCGCCGACCCTCCGACAGAATCAGTCAGCGCAGCGTTTAGTCGGCGAGCCGCCGGCGGGTCGTCGTAATTCGTTCGCTCAGTTGAAAATAAGCCACGACACGATTTGTGCCTGGAAGAATGTGCCTTGGTTTGTTAGTTCGTAGAACGTATAAAGGTCGAAGCCGAAGTAGCTCTGCACAGGCGCACATGCGACGCGTCTCTGACTGGTAGGCTAGCAGAAAAATCTTAGGGCAATTGATGGCGGCAAAAGAGTCAGCTAAATTTATATAGGCACAAAGGGATTAAATTCAATCCAAACTTCTATTGTAAAGTGTACAACCAAGGTGCGGGAAGCCCTTTTGGCGCTGGGTGAACTAGCACAGCGGTCAGCAGGACGACCACACATTTTCGACGCTTTTCAGCCTAAGGAAGGCAGTCGCTAAAGACGATATATTCGTGGGAATTTGGGGGACACTTACTGCACCAGCATTATTCAAGAAATAGTCATTTAAGCTGCCTGGATTGCTAAAACTAGATAAAAAATGTAAATAGGCTAAACAATATATACTTTATATTTTAGTTCCTGGCCGCGCTAGCTTATGTCCGAGTGGTCTGGGGCATGAGGTGCTTTGTTTTGCAACGCGCAATATATAATCTTCGATGGCACATTTTTTTTTCTTAGGTTGCTTTATTTTGTTTCGGGTAATTTTTTTTCCACTGAATTCACAATTTTTGCGCTGCAACGTTCATTGCTCAACGAGCGAGTTCGCAGGACGCGTACAGACTGACACTGACGCGCTGGAGAGTTTTTGTTGGCGCGGTGCTGCCATAAGCACCGAGTGCTTGCGGGCACAGTGCCGAATCAGCCGACCTTTGGACTGGTGCGAGCACGCTTCTTACAATATAGGTACGAGCCAGCAATCTCCAAAGGTTGGGGAAAAGCACATCGCATTTGAGCCCATCCGGTGACGCGTAGGGCGTTCATCCATGGCGTACGCCTCGTCTAGTTATCGTTACAATCCGAAGCCGTGCTGGCTGGCTTATGTGAAGCATTTTACAACCGACAACATGGCAGAAGCGTGGTATGCCGTTATATCGAGAATGTCCAGCCAAGTTCTAACGATAACGTCGGATGCCAAACATGTTGTTTTACAGAACCGAAACCGAAACTGGTTTAAATTCTAATTGTGCACATCGTCCAATCACTGCAGCACTTCGTATGGACGTCCCTGCTTTTGTTGGTGCGGCCGCGGTCGACCGCGCATGCCAGTTTTTCTTTTTACAGGCTTTATAAAATAACTATCGCCTTATCTGCCGGATAAACGATGAAAAGTGTGTTCATACGGGCCAGTCTAGGCGATGCAAACAAAAACAGAAGTATGGCAATTTCACTTCAGTGTCCCCCTAAGTGCTGAAGAGGAAGCTGTTTGGCAAATCTAATGCGCGGGGTGAAGGCATTGATTAATTGATTGATTGTTGTTTAACGCGCCGACGCAACGCAGGCGATGAGGCGTGCCGTAGTGGAGGGCTCCGGATTAATTTTGACCCCCTGGGGATCTTTAACGTGCGCCAAAATCTCGTACACACGCGCATTTTTGCTTTTCGCCTCCATCAGAAAAGCGGCCGCCGCGGCCGGGAATCGAACCCGCGACGTCGTGCGAGGTGAAGGCATGCTTGTTATGAAGAGCACAACAAACACTATTTTGGTTGTCGAAATCAGAGACGCATTAAAATTCAGAAGTTACTTTTGAAGAACGATGCGGCTAATTTACGCATGTGACAAGGTTTTGGTGTTATACTTGTTTACTACCAAATTCTTTTCTTTGCAGCAGTAAATAAACGCGTTGACGTTAACACATGTGTCCTGCGAACGTTTCTGTGAACGTTTTCACAGATCTTGATGTTGTGAGCATCAATTAAAAAAGTAAGAATGCCTTGTTGGGTTGGAAACAGTATTAACAAAGAATACAAAAAGGTGGGAACTGGGAACACACACCTGCAGCACGCCACTTTATGTACAACTGCGACAGAACTGGGGTCATTAGCTTTGACATAGGATATGAAAGTGGCCTAACCTGCTCAGATTAATTACTGTAACATTATTAGCAGGCACTATCGTCTTCTCGAAATTTGTATGTCGTTGGCTCATTTGACCTAAGGCCATTCTTACCTGAAGACTCACCGAGGAAAAAAATATGGAGATATGCATCAGAAGACACATTTTCTCTGTTTTTTTGTTTGTGCCTGTCTATTGTCCCTATGTCCTACTTCAGCAACCAGCACTGTTTTATCATGTTCAATGACCTCTCGGAGCTCTGCCGAAGGAATTTAGAGAGTTCGACTGGAAAGAAATTTGTAGTTCTAAATCTGGCTCTTCCTCACATTGAATACACCGCTGCATACATTATCCTCATATAACCAAGTTTTCTTTCATTGGATGGGCCACCAAACCCCAACGTCTCTTCATGCCCCTGTCACTACGGCCACCCGTGGGACAGCAAAGAAAATTCTTACATAGCGGGAAAAGATCTGGCAGAAACATTGCCAAAAGTGCGCATAAAGATGGGCAGATATTGGTGGTGTGTTTCGTATAACGACATTTTCTCTGAGTGGTTTACTTCATACCAGCTCACTCACTTATTTCCCCACACTCCACTCAGAGAAGCCAGCTAAAGTAAAAAGAATGGCCAGTATTGTGGCAGCGCTTTTTATCTTAATCTTCCAAGAAAAACAAAAAAAAGGGGGGGGGGGGGACGAAGCTCTTAAAGAATGTAAACAGTATTATGAAAAAATAACGTCGAATTGAAGGAAGGCGGGAGGTTATGTGCCGCTCGGCAAGACTGAGCCATGTTCTGTATTGACCGAACCAGAAGCCTCTATTGGGATGGCTTCTTTGAAGGGGCCCCGTCTTTCCATGTACGGCCTTTCTTTGTGCTCGCTTCTTGGTCCGTCGAGGCCTCTGGAAACCTTTGGATTTTTAGTGAACCGGCACTAGGAGAGTGCCTGCCATAAAGAGCGACATAACGAAAGAAAACTTATCGAGCGAGAAATCCCTGAGAGAATGACCGCAAGGGGAAACCTCGGCTCATGACTGTGCGCTCCGGTTCGGAACTGGGGGAGGGGCGTCGACGTACAGCAACTCTGTTCTCGGGACGTTCATTAGGCTGGAAGAATTGGTTGCAAGCATGCGAAAAACAAACTGTCTGCGCAATAATTAAAGGTTCTGTGGCACCGGTATAAGGCGACAAGGATTATTGGCATGTTAGCACTTTTAATCCAAGAAGTCTTTTAGATGCGGTTCAAAAGCCGCATCTACGTGGGAAGCTGGTTCAAACAGTATCGAATAGAGATGCGAATCGTCTTTCTGAAATCGAAGCTGTTTTCCGAATTGTACAATTGTCGTTATTACTTCGGTTTCACTAAGGGTCATTTTAAGGAGACAGTTTTTCTTTTCATCAATTGATAAATACTAATGTTGCGCAAGATGCCAATATGTCGACTATATTACGCTCTATCACGGTATTTTCTGTGAATTTTATATTTCTTGTGTATGACAGTGTCGGCATCGTTGGTGACCCCAGCGCCGATTTTGTGATCGGGAGTGACAGGCATATGTGCTGAAAAATTTACACCATCTTCCCGCGAGGGAAACCATGGGGTAGATGCGACGCATCGGGGGTTTCCGTTGCGTTTACGTAATGTTAGCGTTTCCATTGTTGTTGTGTGTCCATATTTTACGCAGCATGTTCACCCTTGATGCGTCGCATCTACCCCATGGTTCCCCTCTCGGGAAGATGGTGTAAATTTTTATCGTGGTGGCCGGTGCTTGTTACAGTTGCGCCGACCATCGTGATAGCAGGCCTGTTAGTCTCCATTCAAATCATCGGTGGTCATCGGAGGATGTCATCGGCGGAGCGGCGGGGAAACGACTGAGCGGAGCGGCGCAGTTACCGCGTTTATATGCAGCGGAATGAGAGAGAGCAGCGCATAGCAGCGCATGCGCACCCGCCATCTGCGCTCTGAAGTGTGCGACCAGTTTCACAGTGAGCCTCAGTGTGCCCACGCCGGCGTGCTAAAGACCTACGAACGCCTTAGACTGCGATATTACTGGCGTGGTATGTATGGCTTCGTTCGTCGTTATGTTCGCTCTTGCACGGACTGTCAACGGCGCAAGCCACCACCCCCTCGTGCGTCTGGCCCGATGCAGCCTTTGGCGTGCCCGATTCGACCTTTTGACCGGGTAGGAGTCGATCTCTACGGACCCCTCCCCTGTACTGCGGCTGGCAATAGGTGGGTCATCGTAGCCGTCGACCACCTGACACGGTACGCCGAAACCGCTGCTCTGCGTGCCGGTACTGCCGACGCCGTTGGAACATTTCTGCTCAACCGCATCATCCTTCGTCACGGCGCTCCTCGGGAACTTCTCAGTGACAGGGGGCGTGTCTTTCTATCTGACGCCATTGAAGCGCTCCTAAAGGCCTGCCGCATCGTCCACCGCACGACTACTGCATATCACCCGCAGACGAACGGCTTAACCGAACGTTTTAACCGCACCCTGGGGGACATGCTGGCAATGTATGTGTCATCCGACCATTCCAACTGGGATATGATTCTTCCATTCGTAACCTACGCCTACAACACTGCCAAGCAAGCCACCACGGGTTTCTCTCCCTTCTCCCTTGTGTATGGACGCGAGCGGTCGTGCCTGCTTGACACGATCCTCCCCTACAGTCCCGACGTGTCTGAAGCCTTGTCAATCTCTGACGTCACCCGACGTGCAGAGGAGTGTCGCCAACTGGCTCGCTCGTTCACGTCAGACGAGCAAGGACGCCAAAAGTTCCGCCATGATGCGTCGACGCCTACCCCAGAATTTTCTCCGGATGATCTCGTTTGGCTCTGGATTCCGGCCACGACTCCTGGGCTGTCGAGCAAGCTCATTTCGAAGTATCACGGACCGTATCGTGTACTCGAACGCACGTCGCCTGTCAATTATGTGGTCGAGCCTCTGAATCCTTCATCTGACCATCGCTGCCGTGGCCGAGAGACCGTTCACGTAGCACGCCTGAAGCGATACTTCGAACCCGCCATGGTCTTGTGCCCCTAAGTCGCCAGGATGGCTCCTATTCGTCCCGGGGAAATTGTAAAGGAGATGAATGGTACAGGCGCTAGTGAACGAAACGCGATAGTGCGCCAGACTCCGCAGCCGCGAAAGCAGCATCGACAGTGACAACAAAACGAAAACCACCGACGACGAAGACGACAGGCGCGCGTCTGTGAACCCGCTCCATCTTGGATAACGGTCATTAAAGGCCTTTCGTCAGCTACCTTGCGTTGAGCAATACATCCCCTTAGACAACAAAATACCCGTTTTACCAAAAAATTTTCTTAAGGAGAAAAATCTGGAAAACTGCCTTGATTAATAGCCACTTTGTTCGACACCTCCAGAAACCGAGTCGACCAATGTGGCAGAAACTCTTCCTCACCCGACAGGGCCAGCTGACCTTTCAGAAACGTCACGAGTTTTGCCTGAAATTTGAAAGCAACGGCCGCTGCTTACGTTTCCTTGCGATTCCGTGCAATGGCCCTGCAGCGGCTACGCCGCAGTACATATTCGCCAATTACTGCGAATTGTTTGCCCAGGGGAGTGCCACGGCAATGTTCCCACATTTGATACTTGCAAGGCCCAAACTTGGAGCGGCACGATGTATGATGCGCCAAAAGAAAAGCGCTACAGCTTAGCTTGAGAAAGTATGTCCTGTAGACCCCGATTGGCCGTAGTTGGAACTCCCCAGCGAAATAATCTGTCTTTAGCGGGAACAATTTGCCGCGCTTTTTGCCACTGGGTGTTTTTGGCGTTCTCGGGCAGCCTGCCTGAAATCAGACGTATGGAACGAAAATGTCGCGGATCTAATCGCCTTGCTGGCTTCGCAGTAACTCTATTTTTTCCCATATCCTGGCAGGTTGTTTATTCATAACATCAATATCGGCATCTAGTAACCGTCGATTCAGCCACCCGGCCAAAAATTAAAAGAATTCTTCATATTCTACTTAAAAGAATTATTCTTCTTCAAACAACACTTCATATTTGTCGACATTGTTCACCACAGAGGAAGCATCGTTGAAGAAGAGTACGAAGCTTGGCGAGTCGGTAAGAATCCACAGTAAGGTCCTGTCCCTTGCTGTGCTATGATCATAGAAAACATCAGGCATAATTGAGGCAAAACAGCGAGAAGTGCCCGAAACACTGAATGACTGACCGACCGACTCACTGATTCATCTGGAGCACAAACTTCCGGAGCACAATTCTATCATTGCGTGAGGGCTTTCGGAAATTTTAACTGTAACAGAGGAAAATGGGAAATTTTGTTTTCGCACATTCATGGTTATCTCGCTCATCTGTTCAGATATCGAAGCATGCTTTTCGCTGATATATGTAGCCCACAAGAATTTCTAAAAAGTGGATTTACGGTTTTGCCAACACTAATGGTTCTAATTCACAATTCGAAGCGAATTTGGAGTTTTTATATCTAATTGATACATCTAATTGCAATAGGGATTCTTTGAAACCCACACCCCTGACGGTTCTAAAAGGCCTAACAGGTGTTGCGTATGCCAAGCAAAACTGCTGGTTCATCATCACCATCATCATCATCATCATCATCATCATCATCATCATCATCATCACCAGCCTGTCTACGCCCACTGCAGGGCAAAGGCCTCTCCCAGTCTTCTTCAATTACCCCGGTCCTGTGCCAACCGTGACCAATTTATCCCCGCAAACTTCTTGATCTCATCTGCCCATCTAATTTTCAGCCGCCCCCTGCAGCGCTTGCCTTCTCTAGGGATCCACTCTGTTACCCTTAACGACCAGCGGTTATCTTGCCTTCGCATTACATGCCCTGCCCACGTCCATTTCCTCTTCTTAATTTCTACCAATATGTCTTTAACACCAGTTTGCTCCCTGACCCACTCCGCTCTCTTCCTGTCCCTTAATGTTACACCTAGCATTTTCCGCTCCATTGCCCGCTGAGTCGTTCTCAATTTAAGTTGAACCCTCTTAGTCAGCCTCCAAGTTTCTGCCCCGTAGGTGAGTACCGGTAATATGCAGCTGTCATACACTTTCTTCTTCAGCGACAATGGTAGGCTGCTATTAATTATCTGGGAATGTCTGCCATATGCAACCCACCCCATTCTGATTCTTCTAATTATCTCTGCCTCATGATTGGGATCTGGGGTCACAACTTGGCCTAAGTAGATATATTCGCTTACCACTTCCACTGCCTCGCCACCTATCTCAAACTGCTGTGCTGTCCCGAGGTTATTGATCATTACTTTAGTTTTCTGCATATTAATTTTCAGGCCCACGGTTCTACTCTGTTCGCCCAGTGCAGAAAGCATGCTTTGCAATTCGTCCCCCGAGTTACTTAGCAACGCAACGTCGTCAGCAAATCTGAGGTTACTGAGGTATTCTCCATTAACCCTTACTCCCACCTGTTCCCAATCCAGCGTTCTGAATATTTCTTGTAAGCATGCTGTGAATAACATTGGAGAGATTGCGTCTCCTTGTCTGACACCCTTCCTTATAGGTATTTTACTGCTCTCCCTATGGAGGATGATGGTAGCTGTAGACCCATTGTAGATATCCTCTAGTATTCTTACGTATTGCTCATCTACCCCCTGGTTCCGTAATGCCTGAATGACTGCTAGGGTTTCGACCGAGTCAAATGCTTTCTCATAATCTATGAAGGCTAAATATAGGGGTTCATTATACTCAGCGCACTTCTCTATCACCTGGTTGATCGTGTGAATATGGTCCATTGTTGAGTAACCTTTACGGAACCCTGCTTGTTCTTTAGGTTGACTGAAATCTAAGGTTGCAGAGATTCGGTTAGCGATTACCTTGGTAAATACCTTGTAGACGACTGACAGTAAGCTGATCGGCCTGTAATTTTTCAAGTCCATCATGTCGCCTTTCTTATGGATTAGGATGATGTTCGCGTTCTTCCAAGATTCCGGTACCATTGCGGTATTTAGGCATTGCGTATACAGGTTTGCCAGTTTTTCAAGTACAATTTCTCCGCCATCCTTCAAGAGGTCTGCTGTTATCTGATCCTCACCAGGTGCTTTGCCCCCTTTCATTTCTTTCAAAGCCTTCTTTACTTTTTCGGTCATTACTGGTGGGATGTCTACCTCCTCTGAACTATTGTCTCGTTCGGCATAATCCTGTATGTCCCGGCTACTGTACAGATCTCTATAGAACTCCTCGGCCACTGTGACTATTTTATCCCTATTTGTGATGACATTGCCTTGCTTATCCTTAAGTGCATACAGCTGATTTTTCCCCACGCCAAGACGTCTCTTCGCTGCTTTCAGGCTACCTCCGTTTTTTACAACGTATTCGATCCTCTCCATATTATACTTCCGTATGTCAGCTGTCTTCCGCTTATTGATTAACTTCGAGAGCTCGGCTAGTTCTATTCTGTCAGCTGCGGTAGAGATTCTCATGGTTTGCCGTTTCCTGATTAGATCTTTCGTCTCCTGTGAAAGTTTACCAGTATCCTGTCTAGCCATAGTGCCCCCGACTTCTACTGCACATTCCGTGATAATGCGTGTAAGGTTGTCGCTGGCTTCCTGTGTCGTAAGCTCGGCTTCCATGTTAAGGGGGGAATATCGGTTCTGCAGCGCGATCCTGAATTCTTCTACTTTATGTCTTACTGTTAGCTCATTTATTGTCTTCTTTCGTACTAGCTTGTTGCGGTCCCTCCTCAAATCTAGCCTAACTCGAGATCTTACCATACGGTGGTCACTACACCTTACCCTTCCGAGCACTTCCACATCCTGCACAACGCCTGGGTGATCGCATAATATGAAGTCTATTTCATTTTTGTGCTCCCCATTCGGGCTCCTCCAGGTCCACTTCCGACTCTCCCGTTTACAGAAGAAGGTATTCATTATCCGTAGGTTATTCCGTTCTGCAAACTCAACTAGTAGGTCCCCCCTGCTATTTCTACAGCCCAGACCATAGTTCCCAACTGCCTTGTCTCCAGCCTGATTCTTGCCTACTTTAGCATTGAAGTCCCCCATAACTACGGTATACTGTCTTTTTACTTTAGCCATTGCCGATTCTTTTTTTTTTTAACGCGACTGGCTTATTCCGTTTGCGGAGCTAGCTTTTAACTGGTTCTATATGTTCCAAATTTAAGGAATACATTCGTCGTATGGTGTAGGAACAAAATGTTTATAAATAAAATAATTACATTTTTCAGATTAGTTAAAAGTGCTAAAAATATTTTTTTCACAAGTTTCTCTTCCCATGAAAGGTCCGTTGATATAAATATCTTTTTGATGATATAGGCAACCCACGCAAATGCCTAAAAGCTATTTTGAAAGGTTTTTCATAGCAACCACCTAAGAGGGGGTGTTGCGGATACAAGAGGGAAGCACGACCCAGACGAGACGCAATTAAACCCACTCTGAGCCAGTCAGTGGGCGCAGATCCGTCTTCCTCTTTCCCCTGCTATCGACCCCTCCCTGCGCCCATCTTATTCTTTATTCACAACACACTCCCCCCTGGTCAAAATTCACAGGACTGGCGTTACTATTCAGCGTTTGAACAGGGCGCCACATTTCTTTCCCAGTGGTCAGGCAGAGTAAAATGTTGCCGGAGTGTTTGCATCGGCGGGGGCAGAGCGGAAGGTACAGGTAGGGCAGTATCATGTAGATCACCAGCTCATAGCGGAGGTAAAGCTGCCCTTCTCGCGCGTTGTGACCCGAACGGTGGGAGATGCGAAGAGGACATGCAGCAGTGGCACCTCTCGCTCCAGAGCGTGACGAGCGCCCAGAACACAACTGGCGTCGCCTTCTGTCACCCCACCACGATCTACGTCGTTCTTGCCCAAGGATTCCATTTTTGTCTGGCACAGTTTGTCTTGACGATGGTGTAGTGAGAATCCGCGGTGCTTCAATAATGGTAGGCGTGTTCTGCAGCCCCACGGGAGACGTAATTGGACCACCGCAGTTCGTAAACTGGGACGAAGCTCGCTGCACAGGCGCCGTTGCTTTTACATCCGGCCTGTCTGCGAGAGGATGACTTGAAGCTTGTAATGCCTCCCGCGGCTTCCAAGCGATTGGGTCTAGGTAGCGGAAGAAGAATCTTACGGACGAATTTTCTGCCTGGACCAAGATCTGATCGACTGTGAAAAGATCGACTTCTGAAAAGGTCGACTTTACAGTGTGAACGCTTTTTGGTAGCTTTTCTGTGAGCCACTGACGACTTAGTGCTCTTCCAAACTCGTTATGGGTAATACCAACGTTGGAGATAATGCGATATTTCGGTACGCCTGCGCTAAGACTGCGCGGACTGGTGACCTGACGGTAATGACTGCTTCGATACCGCCCTCGGCTGGGCGGACGACGGTTGTCTTTATGCTGGATATGGCTTTGTGCAATCCTCAGCAATTCGTCCGTCTCTGTCGACATAGTGCTACCCTAGCGCTACTGCCTGAAGTGAGGGTTACCCTCATTTAGGGCAGTAGCGCCTTCAGTGTTGGTGGTGATTCACTGTTCGCATCCTTTCTTGACTCTATGGGACTAGATATTGGAAAACTATTGTTCGGACAATTCTTTTCATTTCCCCTTTGTTTCTTTTTCCTGGAGTTATCTTCCAACTGCCACGTTAGCGCACGCGATGTGATGTTTGTAGGGATGATTCGCATCCGATGCCGTGTGCCGCTGTTGCTCTAAGATTCCCTTGGCAGTAAGACCGCGCTCTCGGCGTCGCTCGCCCTGAGACAGCCACCGGGGTCATACGGGTATCCATTTAACTCGTGTCGATCGATCTGCGTTCTTACCGGGAGCACGTGCCTGGGGCTGCGCATGTCGGTCGGTAGGCAAATGACAGTGGCCGCGACACACAAGAGGCTTCTCGCAGAAATCTTGGTGGCTGGCAGTCACCGTGGTTTCGTGTGCCTCAAGCCTAGACCGACGGTGCTTTCTGGCAGTGCCGCATTCGACACTTCATGGAAAGGCGCCAGATTCTGAACAGGGATGCCCCCCGGAGCTTCAAATCGGACAGAGGAGTTTCTCCGAGCAGGATTCTGCAAACACATAGAAATATTTGGCATTTAGCAGGGATGCGGTCACTGTCATCCAGGACATGACGCAACGCGTGACAATTGAACTTATTTTGGCGTGGGCCGCGACGATTCGACTTCTTTGAGGGCGACTTTACACACGCGGTTTTCTCGCATTTAGGGACGTCACCGAAGCAAGCTCTGAGGGTCGTGTCAGCAGGAGACATCTTGGGCTGCCAAGGAACCGCGTTGTCCTTGCTCTCTCCATGTTAATATAGCTTAGCAACCTGTTGCAGAGTCGGATATGACCTGTGAGCAGGGTTGAAGGCGTGGCTATCGGCATGTTGAGAAATGGGACCTCGGGCCATAGCTTCGTTAGAGATGTGCTTGGCTGGCAGATCGGGACAGTCATTTGTTGCTGGGCAATGTCCTCTGATTTCGCAGTACATGGCTCTATGAGAGGAAGCTCGTCGTGAGGTGTCTTGACAGCCGAGTCACCAGGCTGCAACCACTCATACTACGCACTCATACTGACCACGTTTTCGTCGTGCTTAGTGCGCTTGAGCAGTTGTTGGCGCGTGTCTGTCTGAACCGTCGGAAGAGTTACAAAGTGGGTGCTTTGCGGCACGGTGAGAACCCCCATGAGCTCTCGATTGCCACTCACCCAGGTGGTGCGGACGTAACCCCCAGAAATCCAATTGATAGCGGCTTCGCCAACCGGGTGGAGCAGCACGCGCGTCTGACAGGCGCGCATTTTGTCGCCGAAGAGCTGGGACACGGCAACGCCTTTCTCCAGGTTGTCGCCGGTCAGGTTTGTTTGTATTTTTTTATTATTTTATTTAATACATACTGCGGACCACACTTAGGTCCAAGCAGGAGGGCATGGTACAATGCAAGGAGCAATACAACAAAACATACACAAAAAACAATGCACAGTTACCCAGTATCGCAAGTACTTCATTCGGTTATCTGGTTTCAGTCTGAAATGGTGCGTGGAAAAAAACGAAAATTTGAACGTGTCCGTTCTCGCAAAGTACGGAGTTAGTGCATTTCGTTGGTGATGTCTTGTCGGTCTTGTGTTTAATGGACGAAGAAAAGGGGTTGGATCAAGGGCAAGTTTGCGATTATATAAAAGAGACAGAAAATCAAGGCGGGACTTCTTTCTACGATCCTGAAGGGAAGGAATATTATTAGCTAGCATTAGGTCTGTGGGGGAGTCCGTTCGAAAAACTTAGAATAAACAAACCGAATGGCCTTCCGCAGAATCCTTTCAAGTTTCTTCATGTTTTGTTTAGTATGGGGGTCCCACACGATACTCGCATACTCCAGCTCCGGCCTAACGAAAGAAAAATAACTAAGAAGCCTAACGTTTGGAGGGGAATTTCTGAGCTTATATCTTAGGAAGCATAATTTCCGGAAGGCAGACGAGCAAATATTATCTATGTGCAAGTTCCATGATAAGTTGCTTGTTAATGTAACGCCGAGGTACTTATAGCTGTCAACCTGTGTGAGTGAAGACGACCCTAATTTATACACGTGTTCACTGGGGTTTTTCTTTCTTGTTACACAAAGATATACACTTTTTTCCAAATTTATTTCCATTCCCCATTCTACACACCACTTACGCACGTTTTGAATGTTATTCTCGAGTTTGTTCTGATCATTAGTACTCGTGACTTCCCGAAACAAAACACAGTCGTCAGCGAACAATCGAATTTGAACAGTAGGGTCAACAACAGTTACTAAATCGTTAATATACAACAGAAAAAGCAATGGTCCCAAAACACTACCTTGTGGAACCCCAGAGGTGACAGATTGATTGATTGATTGTAGGGTTTAACGCGCCGACGCAACGCAGGCGATGAGGCGCGCCGTAGTGGAGGGCTCCGGATTAATTTTGACCACCTGGGGATCTTTATCGTGCGCCGAAATCTCGTACACACGGGCGCTTTTGCTTTTCGCCTCCATCAGAAAAGCGGCCGCCGCGGCCGGGAATCGAACCCGCGACCTCGTGCTCAGCAGCGCAACGCCTTAGCCACTGAGCCACCGCGGCGGGTGACAGGAAGGCACTGACAGAGGTGACAGGAAGACACTGAGACTGTTCTTCGTTAATTTTTACAAGCTGTTGGCGGTTGGATAGGTAGGGTCCAATCCAAGAAACAAAAATATCCGGAATGTGAATGTTTTTAAGTTTTGCTATTAATTTGTCATGTGGTACCTTGTCGAAAGCTTTTTTGAAATCTAGAAATATAGCATCAATTTGGCCATTGCTGTCAAGACACGCTGCAAACGAATGAATTATTGTCACCAATTGTGTTACCGTGGAATAACCTTTTCGAAAACCATGTTGAAAATTTGTTAGTACGGCATTTTCGTCTAGAAATTCAAAAATCTGTTTGGAAATAATATGTTCAATGATCTTGCAGCATTGAGACGTTAAAGATATCGGATGGTAATTTTGAAAGCTGGACCGGTCACCTTTTTAAAAACAGGAACAATCAGAGCCATCCTCCAGTCACTCGGTAGCTTCCCAGTGGACAAAGAAGTGCGAAATATTACAACCAGAAACTTAGCGAGTAGTTCGGCATATCTGCGTAAAAAGACGTTTGGAATTTGGTCTGCACCACAAGAAGACCTGGTTTTCAAATTTAACAGCATAGATAGTACACCAGAGTAAGATACAAAATCAGCGTCATAAATGCCAGGATCTGATATTAACAGTGGGCACGTTCGCGCAGGAGAAAACACACTGTGAAAATAATGATTAAAATGTTGAGCAATGATTCCAGGGTCAGAAATTAGGTCACCATCGACTTTCATTTCCCTTACAGGCTGCTTTTTGTCAGTAATATAATGTCAAAATTTATCAGGATCATTTTTTATGAAGTTTGGCAGGAGTGTTTGAAAGTAGTAGTCCTTTGAGCAGCGCACTGTGTTTTGCAAAGCATTTTTAATCTCTCTGATGACGTCAGGCTGTGCATTCTTCTTCTTTAATCTTTTGAGTTTGCGTTTCAAATGAATGATTTTACGTGTTATCCAGGGTGTACGCTTGTGAATTTTTTTGCGCTTGCTCGGTATGAAGTTGTCAAGGCAGTAATGGCACATGTCCTTAAACCGGTCCCATAGGTAGCAAGCGTCATCACCGTCGAAATCAGCAAGACATATTTCTAGATATTCAAGCACAGACTTGTCGTCAGCTTTTGTCGTTATCCGAGCGTTGAGGGCCCATATCTCGACCGGCGTGTCGTGGAAGCGTTATATCTTGGCGACAAGGTCGGTCACGTGGGGAGCCGGATCCTGGAGAAGGGCGTCAATTGCCACGATAAACCCCGTGATTTTCTCTCGCAGGAACCTGCGGTGTAGCTTCAGGCGTTCCAAGGGAAGGGGCGGCGTATCGGTGTGCGGGTGGGCTTGGGAACGAGTTAGGATTGGCAGCGGTCGAGGCCAAGGCGTCCTGCATCAAGCAGCGCGAAGGTATTCAGGCCTCGCGAACCTCGTAGCCGGTGAACCATCAAAGTCAGGTCCACTGGTGACTCGAATCCCGAGTTGCACGGCATCAGCATGCTGCTGATCCAAGAGGGAAGCCCGGCCCGGACGCCCCGTTCTCGTAAAACAATTGTTATTTTCTTTTATGGTGTGGAACACACCCAATCAGGGGTTAGGCCAAGCATCAGGGGTTGGAGAAGAAAAACGTTTTTTTATCTAACTACACGGAACTGTATAAAGATAATTTTACAAAGTTTGAAAGCATTTTAGGACTGATAAATTAGGAAACAATAACTGAAAAATCCATAGTGAGAGTAAATATTGGAGATTATATAGAGAATCGATTAGTATTTTCAGTAAAGCTCAGGAGGGCAGAGCAAACATCCCGGCGGATGGACCCCGTCTCAGAAGCTCCAATGCCGAATGAAGTAATGCCGGCACTGACAAATCAAACCCAAGGCTGCGCAGCGGCACTTCAAGGAGCTGGTACTTGAGTCTGGTGAAACGTCTACAGGATAGTAGGAAATGGTAGACGGACTCCTCTTCATTTCAGTAACTACACTGAGGTGTTCCAGTCAGATGAGACCTATGAATGTACTTGTTTAGCGGGGGAAGTCAACAGCGAAAAGCAGTTACTAGAATCTCTACGTTGCGCGAAGGACGCCAGCCCGATTTCCGGGTGAACTTAAGGTGGCAAAATTCTCTCATGGACAATAAAACTGAATCCTTCTCTCATTGCAGATTTAGCATTCTGCGATATCTAGCAGCAGTGATAAAAGATGTTAGCGGAACGACATCAACGATGGACCCAGAGAACGCTATTCTTGTCAGAGAGTCCGCTGCTTTATTTGAGGAGATCCACGCATGCCTAGGTACCCAAAATTGGCGGATTTATAAAATATAAGGTGGAAGGAGCGATTTAAATTCGCTTTGGAGAGGGGTATTTTTATGATCAGTAAGAGCTAAGCAGACTGAATGCGAATCAAATTATAACTGCGGATACAACTGATCAATTCAATTTACCTAGAGCCGCCAAGACAACTGCCAAGAATTCAGTCTGGAATAGAGGGATAAAATCTACCAGTCGAACTGAAAACGACAATTAGGGGGGGGGGGGGGGGGCGGAGAGGGGGGGGATATACCTATTTTTGAATTTTCGTTGCTCTGGAATAAATTACAACTTCTAACTGCATGAAGGCCAAATGATCTTGTTAGGGACCATAGAGTAGTCGCGGATATAAGTGTTTGGTATTTTGGGGGGAGATGTTGCGGAGGATTATAGAGACGGAAGTACTCCTATGAAGGACAGGAGTCACCCTATTCATTTCTACACCTAACGGGCAAATAAGGCTTTGTACAAAAGTATTTTGCGGGCAGTATGATCTGGGCCACTGGTGCGTAAAAAACTCACCTGGCTCAACAGTAAAGACAGACTACAGGCTGTTAGCCTCTGAATCATAGGCTTTTAGAAAGGTTTGCACGGTAAGTAAGCTCAACCTATTTAGTAGAAGGGCACTACTCCTAGCAAAACAACTACCACAAGCAAAAAAAGCTGCATGAATACAAAAAAAAGCCGCATAGCCTAACGACATAAAAAAGCCACATGACTAGACTATTAAATGTTCCCGTAGGGCGTCTTCACCCCAATGCTGCAGAATGACTGCAAATTCGGCGAATGATGCGGCCGAGAGTTCAATTTGAGTGAACAAGCATCTGCGCTGGAACATAGCGCAATGCAAAACGCCTAGCACGCCTTGCGTGTTTCCTTGTACACATGCACTTTTAGTCAAGTCAAATGTTGTGCTTCGTAATGTGCCCGGTGCGCAAACTAGGCCGCAGTCCGATCGGTCATTCTGGTGCATTGTGGGGAAGACGCCGTACGCGGACTCCTTTGAGTGTAGATGTCAAGACTGGTTACTGGTGGAGGTAGAGCGCTAACTCCGGAGTTGTACAGTTGGCGACACGCCCAATACTGTTTTATTTTTCTTATAGGTGGTATTCATTGAAAAGTATAGTGGTCAGTTTCTTCGCTTGGCAACACTGGAAACGGCCACAAACATGACCGATGCTCCACACATGGCGCGGTTTGTGGAACTGCGCCAGTACGCCGAAGCAAAAAAACACCGGCGTGCGTCGTCTGCTCCGTTTCAAGCCGATTCTCAACGGGGGTGTCAATAGAGATGTCATTAATCGCACTCACATTTGGCTCGAGTCATTACTTTGCTTTGGGTGGTGTCGAGCTTGGAACGTCCAAAACAAATCATGTGCTTAGCATGGACAAGTACCGCCATCCCGCTGAGCCCGACGAAACCAGTAACGGCGCACTGACATGTTTGCCTGCATGCACGCCTCGCCAGTGAATACAGCCTATACGTTTCCAAATTTAGCATCTCCATGTTATCACTCAATATTATACCGTTTCCCGTATGCCTTAGGAAGCTTCAGTGGTGCAGCACCTCGAAGAGTCATTTCTACCTTGTGGCTGAATTCTGATCTCAGCATTTATTTAAGCCGTTATCTGTATTCGCAATTTCCTGTCCCAGGAACCATCGATATTTACAAGTTGGCCAAATTATAACCAAGGGAGGGAACAAACAAAGAAGACTGCTTCGTCGTGTGACTTATAACTTGAAAAATTTACTTCATAATGACCTCAAATATTTCCTCAAATAAAAAGCCGGAAATCATAAATGGGTATGGTTAGAGACTCACCTGCGGAGGATGATAAAAATATTATAAAACTCGCAAACAAGCAAGCAAGAATGAATAAAAAAATTGTTATATTATCTGTCTAAGTGATGAAAATGCCTGCGGAGAGACCGTACTTCCCGTAACCTTGATATGCGTTTCGCAACGCACCTGATGAATATAAAAACAAGAACGCAACAAAGTAAAATTTAAAAGAAGCTTCCTGGCCGGGAAGCGAACCCCAAATTTTTCGTCGAGAAAAGGAGTAAGAGGAAGTGAAGGGGCCTACGTGGATGTCTCCGCTGGCAGATTGATGGCGGGTCTTCTCGGCAGGAGTGCCGCCGTGAATGCCTCGGTGATTAAGGAGAACGACTCCGGCGGGCCATCGTGCGGCTGCTTTCATTTATTTTAATTAGACGGCTATTATTCTTCGGACGTTTTTTACTCCACACTCACGACGCAAGCTCTTCGATGCTCGCGGAACAGGGCAAGGTGGTTGCGGCGAGATGTGGCAGGGCGCGGCTTGCGTCTTGGCTTCATGAAGGCGCCTCAGCTGTCCTTATAACATTATCTAATCAGAACTTTCAGGCCGTTTTTGAGCTTACTCGCGTCAATAGTGATGGTGATACGTCTAGTATACACGAAGTGGATCTCTTGCTGAGCGTGACAACCCCATTCATGGTGGAACAGGTTGTTCAAGCTTGTTGAAGTGTCGCTGGCAGGTACGAAACTTTGAAGGAAAACAGAAAGAGCAGTAGCTCGGTTGGCTGACTTCTGTGTTTTCGCGTGTAAAGTTGTAGGGTACCAATACCGAACCAGCTGCTTTGAGGCTTGTAATACTTCCCAACTCTACGGGATAACCTAAGAAGCTCGTCTGTCCGCCTCTGCGTGATTTAATTTATAGGAACATGATTATATCTGCTGCCTGGCTGAGTTTTAAACATTCAACTTCTTGCGATCTCTAGTGCATACAGTTTGGGGTTAGTAGGGGTGAATTGTCAGCACTGGAACACAAGGGAAGATGACAATGTGTTCTTAGTGAAGGACACAGAAGGTCAAGCACATTAGGATGTGATAAAAACAGCGTCAGGAGTATGTGTGGGTGCTGCACTCGTGTGCGAGCACAAAACAACGTAGTTAGGCTTGTGCTCTTTCTCCTGGGCTCTCGCTACCCTTCCAGGCGCAACCCTGTCTCCATGCCTGACCTTCATACTTCTTTCCTATAGGAAAAACAGTTTGAAGGTTAGGCATGGAGGATATCATGTACCATCAGCGTTTCATATATACGTTGATACGTTTAATCAAAAACATCTGAATTACGCTTCTGCAGCAGGTCACATGCGGTTGTTCAGATCTCTCAGGTTTCATGCGCTCTTGAGGTGAGAAGACGAAGACGATGTCCTGATGGCAAATAAATGGAGGGAAAACGATGAAGAATGCTCGGCGCTTAGACCTAGTCACTTGCGCTTACACGCGGGCAATATGTGTAAGGGCAACTGACTAACTCTAAGCGCCGAGCATCCTTCATCGTTTTCCCTCCATTTATTTGCCATCAGGACATCATCTTCGTCTTCTCATCTCGCCCGTTCATCATCAGCTCATCATCGCTTGGACGCGAAACGCTTGATCATCATCATCGTGGTTCGAAGTCCCTTCTCGGGTCCTCGCGTACGGCCACCTTCAGTGCATGTCAAGACTCGCTTCACCACAATTTTTCCTGTGGTGAACAATAGAAAAGTGCGCCGCCCACAGAGAATAAATGCTCGCATTTTTTACAGTACGTTTTGCGTATGAAACGGGAGCGGGGCGAGTGGATGGGAATGCCACAAAGATGGGTGTGGGCGAGGTGAGATATCAGTGATCTCTCCTTTCTTGGAAAATTAAGACAGCTGTGCATGTGGGGATTGTAGTCCTAAATGTTCAATTTCAATGTTCATTCTCTTAAGCGCTTTCCGTAAACAGGCTTCAGACAAGTGCAAATTGAAACGCTGCCTTCTGTTGCCACCGGATTCCTTGGGTCTGTGCGTATAACTCCAACGCATAGGACGTTGATTAACATAAACTGAATTTTAGGTAGCTGCGTTCTTCACAGAATTATACTTAAAGAAATTATACCCAGTCCCACCTACTGTGAAATCTGCTGAAGCAGCAGAGCTGTGGCTCATTTGTATCGGCTTGAAGGTTAACGGGTTGTTGGCCGAGAACAGCAGCGGCGTCGCTGGGCAAATTCTGCGGCTCGCACAAACGAACCAATAGGTAAATGTCAGCAGTGGTAGGCACCCTCCCTCTCCCTCCCCTAGCGGAAGGGAGAGAACCCGCCCCTGCGAGACCGTGCACTGCGCGCTCTGTCGGTGGGTCTGGGAACCGGTTTCTTTGAGGCGGTTTCCGGACTCGCCGATAGAGGCCGCCTGCGGGTCTGGGAACCAGGGGCCTTATGGGAACCTGGTCCTACGACCTAAAGCAGACGCATGAAAATGCTCGACCTATAACAGCTCCGCTGTTAAAACGTCTGGACAAAGCAATACCACGTGACACGATTGCCCCTTCAGCATCGTTCGTTTTAGGGCGCCAATGTTAAACACGTAGTTCTTGCTATGCGTGGGCAACGTGCACTTGCTCGTGTTCAAAAGTCTCATAGTGACTTAAAAAAAGTGCTAGAATAACAATGACAAAAAAACGCAGTCCAAATATTTCCTCGGCCCTGCGTTAGGAATTTGTCCCAAGTCTGGAAATGCACGGAGTGGATTCGTCGGTTTTTAAGGCGGGCGACGCTTCTTGCGGGTGACTTATTGTAAAAAAAAAGTGCCCAGCGACTCCACCTACTAACGTTTTTCAATGTTATAAAAAATAAATCAACCCATCCACACCACTAAAAGCACCGAAGCTTTACGATATTTTATTTCACATAGTAGATGATTTCAATTCATCCCTAATAAACGAATCGATATTCCTGGTTACCAGAAATTTGGGAGAGTTGGCGAATACTCATTGTAATTTTCAAAATAGCGCGCCAGCAACATCAGCTGTGCTGCGAGCGTATTTCAGGCAAGCTCTTTTAAAGTAAGGAGCTGGGAACATATATAAAAAAGAACCCGGGGCACGTGCCTAGTGCACTCAGGAAGCGCAAACCACCGATCTGGTCCCATCATTACTATAATGAAAGGAGAGCTGAAAAGGGCGACACACTAAATGTCAATAGCAGTGGTGGGACTACTATGAACTAACCAACCCCGCAGCAAGTTTTATTAGGCGCGGTAGTGCCTGCGAACCATCCTTTATGTGTCGTCTTACACAGAGCTTCGTTCAGAAGTAATTAGGTAGCGTGTCTTAGTAAAACTTGCTATTGCAAATAGGTCCTAAAATGAGATCGCTAAGCGAAGGTTCGGCTCTAAGAAGTACGCTGGCCCTGAGCACGTGGTATTTCTGGGGAAAGGCAAGCAAAAATTCCGCGTTGTCTTTTAAGTGCCTTAGGCTAAACTTTAACACATGCACAGTATACGTATAGGCATCTTCTGTACATAGCCATTTATTCATTTCTCCGCCATCTTCATCTCTCTCGTCCTCTATCCACGCTCTTTCCTCCCCTTTCCCTTCCCACACACAGAATAGCTGGCCAGATATACTACCATCCGGCCGACCTTTTTGTGTTTTTTTTTTATTTCCATAAGATTCCTCTCTCTCTTAGAATAGCTTCCTTTGAATGCCATGAAACGCAAAATTTGAGAATGCGCGTATACCCATTTGGTCAGCTAGGAGCACGTGACGAAACTGAGAGACAGTAAGCTGAACTGCGAGTTGGGCGTGTTGGTATAGGTTCATGATGGGTACAGCGGAAACAAAACTCGGACAAGAAAGGACAAGGACGGAGCACTCCGTCCTGTGTCCTTTCTTGTGCGAGTCTTGTTTGCGCTGTACCCATCATAAAATTGAGAGCCAACAGAAAACAATCCTGGTCAATAAGGTGTTGAATTCGCAGGGAATTTTCGACGCCGTTAATAGCCTCCCCGTACTTCGCGAAAGAAGACGCTTTGTTTTCCGCGAAGCATCACATAACATAACCGCGTTATGAATTGAGTGACATCGATCAAGCACACAAGAAATGCCCAAACCGAGGAAAAGAGAAAATATTTTTAGCGAGTTTCGAAGTATTCTAATGGGCGTAGAGCACCCTTATTTTTGGATGGGGTACTTCGTGGATCTCTGAGGTAAGTTATGGATGCGCTTGCTGTCTGTGTTCTAGAGGCGTTTCCGATTTTGGAAAAAAGAAGTGTTGCAGGGAAGTTTTAAAAAGGCGAACGTTCTGTTACATGCGTGGGACGAAGAACTGATGCAAGAGGGCTGAGAATAAAATTTTTGCGTGTTGCGTTTCCGTCGCCTTTGCTCTCTTTCGTTGTGATTTGTTTTGTAACCAAGAGATCGGCAATTCATTCCGTGCTGCTGATGGCAGGGCATAGATGTGCGTTGAAAATAAAAAAAAAAGACACTTTAGCTCTAAAAAAAGTGAATTCTACGGCTGCAATTTCCCAAAGTCAAATTTAGCTGCGCCGGAGCTACACCTGGGCTATGAGGAGAGCCGTGATTGAAGGCTCCAGGTTACTTTAAACCAACCGAAAATCTAGCGCCTAAATTCACGCTATAAGTTCACTGGGGTTCAATGTGTGCTTTTTTGTAGGTGCTGATAGTAACGTAACAAGAAATAAAAAACTTCTGCATTTATTTTATAACTAATTGACAGAGTACACAGCAACGGCTATATCCAGCTTGTGTTAAGGGGTTCAAACTTAGCTGCTACGGCCAACCCTGAGGGGCAAATTCTTTCGCTCACGTAGGGAAATCGGCAGACGTACTGGCTTCTCACCGCTTCATTTATATGGTTATGAAAAACTTTTGAACCTTACCTCTCCACCACTACGGTGGCACTTTTTTTCCACCTTCATTCGGCGTCGCGTTAATAAGGTGCGGAGAATTCGATCTCGAACCTTCGACTGCCTGCCACTGCCATTGGGCGTACAAGTCCTGCGCGGATATTAAAAATCAAGGCTGTCACCGCTCAAATCTGAACGAGATGAACGCCAGAGTTGAGCTCAGAAATTAAAATCGAATCGTATTACGCACGGCCATCAGGTTCAACCGCTAAGACTTATTTCTTTTTAAGTCTGGGCTTTCGCAGTCAGCAAAAATTTGTTGGTTTGTTTGTGGGTGCATGTGTGTGTGTGTATCCGGTAATAAAAAGTAGCGTTACGATCCATCAATAAGTACCGAAAGGATACAAAAATAATAATCGACAATGCATGAAACTTGCATTGTCGATTATTCTCTTTGTATCAGGTCTTACGCTTGATCACACTCCTGTGAAAAAATGTTTTTGTGGGGGTCTTGAGCTTTTGAAAGGATCTTTTGCACTGGGAGCTTCAGAACTCCCATTAGACAGGTACGGGTACCTGACCGGTCCGAGCCGTATACTGAAAATACGACGAAAAAGCATAAACTATTGTAAATTTCACGCGCGCTGGGTCAAAATGTTTGCACGAGTAGATGACACAAGAAAATTGGAAATAAGAAAGAACTGGGCACCTTTGTTCTGAAAAATGTACATGAGGTTCAGGATTGCGTGCACTACCATTTTCAAGCGTAACTATTTTTTTTTCAGTTTTTCTTTTTGCCTGACTAGTATTTTCGCCTCCTCGGTGCTGGAAAAACGAAACAATTTGATGCAATCCTGCAACTCCGCAAGCAACAAAAAATATTTCAATCCACACCTCCATGGGAGGTGTGGATTGAAAGTTTATATCCGCATGAAAATAAAAATAACAATCACAGTTACTTAGTAACAAGCTTAAACCCCGGCAACGTTCCGAATCGTGGCGTCACAAAACAGGTGCTTCCATGACGTTGAAAAATGGACGCCTGTAACAATCTATTTAGGCTGAGCTATGCGAGCAGGAATAATTATGGCGGTGGTTTGCGAGCTGGTGCCCGTATTACTGCATTCTTTTTAAGAGACAGTGCACTCCCAGCGATCTCTTCTTTGCACGCTATGGTGATTGCTGGTAGGTAGCTGCATACGAGACACGGCGATATGGGAAAGAGGATAGGTGCTATTAAAGCATCGTTTTTGGATGAAAAAAAAAACGCTTTGCTCACCGTCCTGATCGGGAAAATTGCCCTGTAATTATTATCTGTTTATTCACTTCGCTTTATCAGTGTTCTGCACGGGGCCTGGAGCGCAGTGATTCTCCGGTACCTGACAGTATGAACCATCTGTTACCGAACGTGAAGGCTCTTGACAGGACTTGAAAATTACGTAGCAGCAATGTTTTTCGGATATCTGTGGGCCAGCTTCAGCAGTTCATTGCAGGACCAGAATGGAGAGGACTCTCCCTTTAGGCGGCAGTGAGGAGCGGTTGGACCCCGGCGGCGTCTTCTGCCATTCGGCCGAGTTGGAATGGCACTTCGGGATCGGAGCTAACAAACGCGGTCTCCCACTTTTCCGTGGTTGGGATGTTTCATAGGGGGCGTCCTTTCGGCCGACCTGCCTGCATTTGAGGGGGCAGAACCGAACCATGTTCTGGAGGTGTGCTCTGCGTCTACAAATTGTGCATTGATGTCAATACGAGGATGTGAGGCCGCTCTTGGAAAAGGGTTAGGGAACAAACTCTACCAGATATCATTATAGTGACATTAAATAATGACACCGGAAAGTCGTTGTCTGTGGCCGCTGCTGTGCAGCATACCGGCCTTAGATTCTCCAGGAGGCGCAAACACCCTACGGCGGCCCATATTCTCGCCCGAATACGCACAAAACAGGGATGGGGTGCTGCTGCTATGAGTAAAAGGAGCCCACAGATGCATTGTGGAAAAGTTCTTAATGGTATGTCCGACGTCGCGAGAAGAATCGACGAGGAGCCGAAACGTCGGAATCCGCAGCTGCTCCTCGAGGAACGTCACACGTCACAGCTAGCGTCACCGTTCAAAATAGATGGGCATCCTCGATTATCAAATCCTGGACAGTCCGCGGGCTGTTCGAGGGTAACCTTTGAACCGGAGGTAATATAGAAACACATACGAAAATCGAGCGCCGGATCGCGTCCCGGACAATTCTCGGACGGTTCGGGAGTGATAACTTAGGGGTCCCATTGATGTGCAACGGGTACCTCTCATTTTACGGTTTGTTACCGTTTACCGTCCTTTCGTTGCCGCGCGCTGGCGATGTCGTCTTCTACAGTAAAGCTGTTAGCCTCTAGTTGGTGAGCGTGCGTGTGTATGCGTGTGTGCAAATGTATGTGTGTGCTTGCGCACGCAGACGCGCACGCACGCACACACGAAAGAGGCGATGAAAAATTGAAAGTAGTAACAAAGCCGCTCCCGCGACGTCTTTCTATTAGAGTGGTGGGAAAAGGCCACGTGAACACTTGATATAGAAGTCCTGAAATGGCACGCCGCGAAGACACACACCGCCGATCACGTGTTCACCCGTCGTGGCGTTGCGATTACTTCGGGGCGACTTTTCAGGCGCTATGGTTGTACCCACCACTGCCAAGAAAATTTCGATTTGGTGTTTGCTAGGAATGTGGCGCGCGTCTTCGCCTAGCCGAATCGAGGGCACTGGCACATAGGGTGCCCCGCAGTGACGACAAATTTATTCTCTTCCAACGGCAGTTTCTTCATGCCAACTGATGTCATGTATTCGAAACGGTACATTCTTTGTTCGAGAAATAGATGGCTCCTTTATTTTCTGTTTGAAGAAAAAAAAATGTGATTCCATGCTATTGTACTTTTAAGCCACACCTCTGAAGAATTGCGATTTTGACAGTTAGTCTGTGATGGGAATCACGGAAAACGCAGGTATACTGTAAGAAACACGCGAGTACACGAGTTCTTCTTCCCGTCTGAAATGACCAGGCTTTTTGACTGCACTAAACGGCAGCGGCTGTAACAGGCCGTCCGAGCTGACAACGCTTCCAAATTTAGCTTGCAAGTGTATGTCCAAACTGCACGTGCAGAATGATTTGAGACGTTGGATTTGAGAAAAGGAAGGAAGCGCGACAGCTAATGTTCTCGCTCTGTCTTCGTGGGTCTTCAGCGGGGCGCCATGGCACACGAGATGACATCATTCGTGTCGTCAGAAGTCCTTGCAACGACATATGTTGCCCGCCCTCAGTGTGCCCTCCCTCACGTTCACTGAGAAAGAAATGTACTTTTTAAGCCAAGAGGATTCTTTGTAATGACTGCTGGACAGTCTTAACACGGTCCCCAGTGGTGTTGTGTGGACGATAGTGTAACGTGACGTGATTATTTTGGTGTATGTAAAAAGACGTTTCTTCCTAATAAAGGTACTTGCAAGTTTGCGCATTGTCTCGTCTTCTTTCTTCGTCTTCGTGCAGTTTGCGCATTGAACGTTCAGGGACATATGTTGGCCATGGTAAAAAACTGCTGTTTCAGCCGGGAGTTTAGCCTACATTTTCTGAAGGGCAGAACTTTGCAATGGTTTTACTGTGCGCTCAGTAATACGGAGGGCGAATATAGGGTAGGCACACGAAAGTTTGACACAGGAAACTTTGTCCAGCACATCGGATTTTATGCGATGGAGGTCCCAAAACGCAACTTCCTTTAGGTAAACCGTTGAAGCCGTGTGGCTATTTAGAATTATTATTTTTTAATTTGACAGTAGCAATCTGATCGTCTGCTTTTTAAATGACCTTAAGGTCGCGCGACTTAAGTACGAACGCTTTAGCCCCTTTGTTTCACTTTCAGCTGGAGCGTATACAACTGAATACTCTACCATTTATTCTTGTGCGTGTGGCATGTACCTCATCTGTATGTCTCTTTTAAGCGACTTAATCGTATATTGCTAGGTATCTATTCTGAACTATATGGCTATGTTTTTATATGTTTTAATGAATGCGCGTAAATATACGTTAGCACTGCTATAAATATTCATTCGCAGTAAATAAGCCACCTTTCACTTTTATCGCTCTTTTTTGACTGGAAATTAGTTGGCGTTGGCGAAGTAATGACCACGTCTACAAGATGCACCCCGCACGCAACTTTTTCTGCCGCCCAAGCACACCAAGGTTCTGCCGGTGCTCGGGCAAATAAATTAGATAACCAGACTTGGCAAGACTCCCTACTGCACGAAGTTATGTGGAAAGGAGAGCCGCTGAAGCGTCAGGGCGCCACGAAGAATCATCGCGTACACAGAAGACCACAGTATCGCCGCCCAACTCCGTTAACGTGGTCAAATGGTCAGCCATTTCATATTTCCAACCCATATGACTTTAGTGCAGTTCCAACGGGGTGCGAGCTCTAGAACAGTGTTAAATTTATTGACAAAGCTGCATCGACAGGGCCTCTATTCCTGTTTGAAAGCGCAGCCGTAAGTGGCGAGGCGAGAAGAAATGAGTGCACTCGCAGGCACCGCCAATGTAACGAATCAGCAGTCTTTATGGGCGCCCTACTTTCTCCCCGCGCAATTTGTCACCGGTGGCGCGGCGTTGGTGAGAGGCTCACGGACCCACGTTGCACGCGTCCCCAGCCGATGGCAAGGAGTGAGGGAGAAGCGAGGCGTACACGTGGAGGAGAGAAAGAAAATAAGGCACGAAAGAAAATAATGGAGGAGCTGGCGCAGCTCCTGGCCTTCGTCGCACGCATTCGGCTTCTGATTAATTAAGAAAGCGCCTGTCATTAATTAGGGAAGAAAGAGCGCGGACGGGTTGGCGGAACTTTCGGGGAAGAAATTCTGGGGCGCAGGTTTAAATTGGACAGCGCGTTGAAAACAGGTTTTCCTGGAAGGCTGCTTCGCCTTGCCTTGAGCTTGTGAGAGCAGGCAAAGTGACTCTGTGGCACCCCTGATTAGCGTCATCAGCCATTTTCTGCATTTTCTCTCTCTTCTTCGTCCCCCACCTCATCCAGCTCCTCATCCTCACTCACACTTTTGCGCCCTGAAACCTTACACTTCGACTGCTCGAATTTCTACGCTTTCACGGTAAACTGAAGCCGGTCCAATTTGCTTACTTCATTCTACCGATTCACGGCAGCGGGAAAAAAAACGCCCGACAACAACCTTTAAGCGCTCGGAACTGAGAGCTCTTTTTCCTGGGCTGTGCAGTTTTCTTTGTAAGAAGCCTTCTGCTGAGTGCTTCGAAAGAATTATTTTTTTTCGAATTAAAGAAAAAAAAAAGATGGCTTTCCCTAAGATGTGTTCGGAGCAATCCTGGTTTGGAAGCCTTCGGAGACGCCGTAATAATTGTCACTATGATTCGGAGAGAACGAGCGCTTCGTGCAAATGTAACTTTGACATAGCGACCGGAATGCGTAATGGCTGGCGCGAATAAAATGAACTGCCTTTGGCAGTATGGCAAGTATGACTCACGTTCTAACCCTGAGTTGGACAGTCCCTGTGCTCTGCACCAAAGTACGTAAATTTTGAAAATTATCGATGAATGCATCAAAATTATTGGTTGTTTGTTTCAGCTCATCACGCGAGGGCGCTGGATTAGATACACCTTTGAAAACTCGTTGCTTTATTGTGAGCTTTTTTTTCTTCAAATATTTGAGACGACAGCAGTCGCCAAATTTGGCTATAAATGGCCGAATTGCTCGATTTGGCTCTCAGAGGTTAAACTGGGAGACTTTGTTTCATTTGATGGCATATTTTCGCCCTGCTTTTTTAAACAATGATCTACAGTTACACTATTAGAATGGGGAAATGTTTTACCTTCACCAATTACGCATTTGGGCAGATTCAAAGAACTTCATTGTTTGGGTAGGGGAGAAATGTTGGGGTACGTTAACATGTGACGTACTAAAATAGACACTAATAGCACTTGGATTGCCATAGGAACGCATTTAGCCCCTTCGAGACGGGCATCAACGCACAAGTGGTCGCCGTTGATAAGCGCTCCCACTTTTTTTCCTCAGTACAAAAACCCCAGGAGTAGCGACGCCGTAATTCTTAAGTTTCGCCCTCGTCATTTTTAGGACTTGCACTGCGCAGTGTCCCCAGTACCCCCCCCCCCCCCCCCCTTGCCACTAAAAATAAAAAAAAGACTCCCGGCATCCAGCAAAGGGCCACCTGGGTTCTTTCATGAACTGCATTTAGTGGCGGATATAAAAGCTGGTTATATGTGCATCAGCCATTCCGGCTCTCCAGTAATGTCGCTATAGATTAAATAAGCGCATCAAAATCAATCAGTCAGGCATTTTGCTGTCAGCGTAAACTGGAAACGGAGGTGTGAATGAAAATATAAGCTTAAAAAGAGGAATGGTAAGTAGAGAAACTGGGATTTGTCAAATTTTATTTGCCGCACCGTGTACCGTTAGTTACTCGTCTACAGACACATGAGAGGGGGCATATTTCTATCTAGTGGGGTAACTAGGCAATACAATAACGATATTGTTTTTCGTGGTAGCATAGACTAAAGTCATTTCGTATCCACCCCCGATTATTAGGCTGACGGACCATCGATTTTTGTTGCGTACATGTTTTCTAGCTCATATAAAAGCCAGCGTTTTATATAGTCGACTAACCACAGGCAATTTATGAACAAATTGGAGGAAACATATTTAATTTAACACTCAACTTCCCGAAATCTGAAGGGTGGCGGTTTGTGGTGTAGAAACTTGACACTACAATATGCGTCCCGGTCACATATATAACCTGCGAACCTTGCAGCTACTGAAACTGCTGAAACACTCAATCAAGTTACTGAAACCCTTTAGCATTTGTGTAAGTTTAAATTGTATATGTATTTTTATACATTCTTTTGAAAATTTTTAAGAGACGCCGCCCGCCGCCGCTGGGTTGCTTTCAGTGTGGCTAACTGAACCTCCATTCCCTGAGTCAACGGCAGCGATCAGTAAACAGACCCAATGAAGGAGCTTTGACGATTATGCCCGTGTCAGGGGCATGTCTTCTGCCGAAATTTCGGTTTTCAGGTTTCAAAAATGGGAACGGCAGCTTAAAAAAAAGGATGCGGCCGGGGGAACCGAACTGCCGACCTCCCCAACATGAAGCCAGCATTCTTGCTATTGACCACCTCAACAGATGGCGCCATCGTGCAAAATAGACTAGGGATTAAAGTTCACACATACAGGTAAAAGAAAGCCCAAAATTAACATTTTTGAGCTGCGGTCAAGTTTTTAGATACTGATTTTCATCTCGCATACAGACAAAAGTATGTAGCTACTGTATGCCATTGTTGCCAGCATTATTTTTGGGAGGACACGCACGGCTCGTAGATCTAAACATTACGCCCATCTTCCCGCGAGGGAACCCTGGTGTGATGCGACGCATCGGGGGGTTCAATTGGCGTTTCCATTGGGTTGATTCTCTAAATCGGGTGAAACGTGTTGTGAACGCGTATGATGCATTTCATCACATGCGGGTGTTCTCCAACGCGAGAAGATGGGCGTAATTTTACTTTTCATGAAGGGACCGTCGCTTCCATCACGTCTTCATCGGAAGAATCAAGTCAAGCACGCAGTCGTCAAGCAAATTGACGCGAAGTCGAACGAGAGCGAGCGCTGACTGAACCGCCGCAGCGCGATACCCGCTTTATATTCACAGCGCCTCAAGGAGAGGAGACAACGGAGGAGAGTCGCGCATGCGCGCACTTGCGCGGCAGGAGCGGAGCGAAGCGAGCGGAGCGCGCGCACACAGCTGTTGTTTATGATAATGAGGCGGAGTGCGAGCGTTCGATCATGCGCAGCTGGCGTGCGGACACCGGACAACGCCGACGCAGGAGGGACATGCATCAGAGCAAGATATGCGTCGCATCTAAAAATTTTGATTTAAACAGGTATAGGGCGTCATCAGCAAAACAGTGTCACGTTAAGGTGTTTTAACGATGCCCTTTCATTTGTAATAGAGGACATGTACTGGACAAAAATCGGTTGTCTGTCACTTAAAAACAAAGCTTTCTACCTCTACCAGCCAACGGTTCCTTCGTGGCGTGCGTGACAAGAAACTCCCAACGCGGCTAAAGGGGAATGGCGGTTTTCACTCACGGAGCACACTGTAGATAGCGCGGCGAATGGGCGCTATTACCCAGCGTTCCTCGGGCGCAGGTACCTGCTACACCGGCGGGCACGTCGGCGGGACCATTGAGTTTCTTACTATATACACTAGAGAGGAATCTGGCGCTAGCGTCTATGCGGCTCTCATCAAGGCCGTCTGTGTAGTCGTGGGCCGCCATTATACCATGCGCTCGCCTTAGTTTCATCATACAGTTGCGAAACTGCGCTTCAGAATCAGGGTGCTCCTTGGAAGCTGAGGGGCAAGTCCACGCGCGCGGCACCTAGGAGATAAAAACTGAACTTCGCTAGACTATTATTATTCGATTTTTTTTGTAAAATAAAGATTGCTTTTCAAATTAAAATACATTAATTACGTGAAATTTACTTGTGTTTTTGCGGCTTTTCTTTTTATGACTTACGGCATCAGCCGCAAGCACTGGGGTACAACTTCAACTTTCTGCCGTAGACGACAGGCTAGCAACTTGCCCCATGCTTTCCCCCGGCGCAGGGGGGCAACCGAAGATCGGCTTTTGATACATGGGGCCTACGGGGAGTTCCGAAACTGGTTATATCCAGTAGTATATGAGATCAAGAAGTTTGCTGGGATAAATTGGTCCCAGTTAGCACAGGACCGGGGTAATTGGAGAATGATGGGAGAGGCCTTTGCCCTGCAGTGGGCGTAGATAGGCTGCGGGTGATGATGATGATGCTGATGATGATGATGATGATGATGATGATATCCAGTAACTTTGGTTTAATCATTGTCTTGGATTGAAAAGTTTTAGTTGCCGATATTCGAACACACTGCCACAAAAACGCAAATAATGGTGTGTTATTATATAAGTGGAAAATAAATCAGGCTGTTTTAAAGCTAAGAAAAAAGGAACTCAAGCGTATTTTTGTCGGAATGGTTGTGCATACTATTCTACAAGCCAACGTTGTAGTTAACGACAATGTTATTATTTTGAGGGAAACTCATTAGAGACTCTCATTTTATTATATTACCATTATTTCAAAATAATAAGTTGTTTGAAAAGCTTAACTTCGCGGTGAACCAGTGCACTGACCGCCAGCTACAGTTTAACGAAGCTTGTTGTTGAGCGAGTTGGTTCATACTTCAAGGAAAAAGAAAACGTGGCGTTGAACAGACGTGATCGAAGACAAGATATGGCCGGCCGCAGGCGCCCGTATCTGCCGTATCTGGTCTTCGTCGAAGTACATTGGGTTTCTTTTTTTTTCGTCAGCTACAACTTTCGCGGTGGCGTATTACCCGCTCAGTCATAGTTCCTTCGACTCAAGCATGACCACCGTTAGGTACGATCAGGCACTGCTTGCTCTTTCACCAAGCACGCGGTTGCAACGGCTACCACAGAACAGGGAGCATTTAGGCTACGTCGTAGCTCGTAGACGTGTCAATGCATAGTGAAGGATGTAAACCCAAAAAAACCGCTGAGGAATCCAATTGTCGTGCCAAGCTCAAGCCCGAAGTGGGGGACTTCCCATTATACCCCACGTCGACATGGATTCCCAGGTGCAGTTTCCTCCCTTACTAAGAAATTCTATGGGCGGGACGACTTTGCCGTCTGCTTTAGCGATGGTTGTTCTGGGCCTGTTTTGGCGCAGCTTCGCGTCCATTGCGCGCTTCCTTCGCACGGCTTGGTTAACGTGTTTGACACCACCACCCAGACACGACGGAATTAAGTGGTCGTACGGCAAAGATACGTTATGGATTGGTTTGCAGGGCGGGAAAACCAAAGGTAGAGACCACATACAGATATCTGGCCGCTAGAGAAACGCTATTTTTTGCGCACTGCTTGCTACAAATGGGACTCCGTTTTCTAATTTGGTGAATACCAATTCAGTTGTGTTTTAAGAGGTATTACAAAAGGCGAAAGGAGCAACTGGTTCTGATAAATATCGATTATAAAAGTTCCCCCAGCTTTATCGCAATTCTCAAACTTACTAAACTAACTGGTTTTAATCGGAATAAATGAAAATCAGTAAGCTCACATGCCGAATTGTTTCGGTGTCTGCGCTTGTGTCGCGCGGTGGTGTAGCAGCACATCAGGATGGCTAGGTTCCGCTGTGTCACCCTCCGAAAGACGCTCTTCTCCGTTATTTTTCTTCCGACGCATGGCGTCGGCCTCTCTAGCCCGGTCGTGGCCGACACTGCTGCATTCGGAAATCCGCCCCCACGCGAATTCCAAGTAACGGCTGGCAGAATCTCTGGTTTCACTCCTTGTAGAACAACATGAGTGAATTCAAGTGACGCCGCATGGGCAATTGTTGCGGTGTCGTTTAAAGCTTTGCTTTCCAACCGATTTCACAGCGTGGATTGGAGCCAATTTTTTATTGGGTTGTACAGTAAAACAATGCATAAAAATTTGCCATAAAGCCGGTTATAAACTTAATATCTGCCAAATTAAGTGGATATTCCCGCTGAAAAAAAAGGAAAACTTCGCTTTTAAAACCCAACGTCGCGCTAAACCGCGGATTTTTCTTCCGCTACAAAAAATTATATTATTCATGCAGAAAGTCAAACCCAAAAGCCAGAAAGCCAGAATTCTCAGTCAGAACCAAAGTAAGAATCAAGTTAGTATTCTCTTTATGAAATGAGCGCAAAAACATCAGACTGGGAATCCTGGCTGATGGCTGAGGGAGGGAGACCGCCCAAGTCATCTACCCTTCGGAACCCATCTTGAGCATCAAATAAAGTCACCTGTCTCTCTCTCTGTGCTTGAACTGAATAGAAGAATGTATCATAATGAAATTTGGGTACCGATAAATGACTTCGTAAAAATTGGCCGCGTATCTGCTCGCTTCGCCTGCAAATGTCATGAAATATCTTGCCGCCCCTGCCACGTAAATGCCTCTCTTTTCTTCCCATTCACCACTTACGCTCTTCCCCTTCTTACGCTCTTCCCCGCCCATGATATATGCGCCGGACGCTTTCACAAGTCAATCAGATTTTCCCGCGACAAACCTGCTAGCGCGCCATCTATGGGAACCCTTTGTTACTGTTGGACTTGGAATTCCTCCTCGAGGTCGGAGCTCGAGCGCAAGAACTTCTTATATCCTTTGGTCAAAAATTGGTTCGAACGTGTACTTTAGTATTTGCTGTCGCAAAAATCAAGCTAACATGTATTCATAAATAAAAGAACGCTGCTGGTATACGTTACGTATTGATATTTTCCCTCACATATGCGTAATGTTTTCTTTTTGCTCAACGATGTTGACGAGTATGAAGTATGGTACCTGATTTAGTAGCATATAAAGGTGCTTCCCACATAAGATTTTTGTTACAGAATTCTTTCATATTTTAGCCGAGAATCTGAATCGAGACAGACAGACAGACAGACAGATACATTTTGGGGTTTAAGCAGCCCAAGAGAAACTATTGTTTTTAAAAACGGTCGACAGACTCATATAAACTTGGTATTTTTGATAATCTATCGAACTTAACGGAAGAACAATTACTTGGGTTATTCTAAACAAGTTTCTCGTGCATGTGTGGACGATCGTGTTTTGATTACCGTCCACATAAAATTTTTCGTAGATGTGGGCCCCAAAAACAGTGTTTTGTCTGTAATAAAAAAGGAAATCAAAGCCAGCTTGTACAACGGTGAAAACCTGATGACACAGCAGCGCTGTGTTCGTCTCACTAATCTAAACTCGACGAGCGACATATAAGTCTCTGAGAATCATTCCGCTGTGTATATATATATGGCACTCGTCTGCAGAAGATTATATCAAAGGCACAGAAAATTATATAAGTGCTTTATTTGCGCAGTCCCCTCTTCAGTATTCATATACTTCAACGTCCGCCACCGCAAAGTCTTCGATGAGCACTCCCTCACCGCTGAAGGCATGAACTTCTTCTTGTTCTTCTCAGCGATTGCATTCTCGCCTGGCAGCGCGGCGTGCTTTCTGATAAGCGGTCTCTTCTTTTGGCATCCGGATCTTCTGTGGTTTCCCCATCCCATATATGCGCGGCACAGAGGCGGAGAGAGCTCTGCCGTCGCCGCTGCGGTGGTTCCCAGTTTCACGAGCGCAGGTGGTTGCCCGTAGCAACGCAAAGCGAGTGACGTCAGGAGTGGACGACAGTCGTCTTTCGGCGACGCTATTGCCTCAATCGCTTGTGACTGTATGCTCCTTCCTTATTCAAACGCTCAAGTTTCTAATTTACAGTTTTGCGTAGCTGCCGCGTTAGCCCTCCTGACGTCCGATTTCTGGCCCATTCCCTACGTGGGTACGTCCCGCCGGGTACCCTCACAAGACGCAAAGCTCATTCTTTTGCTCTAACCTCTACTTCCGAATTTTTTTACCAATTCTCGCTTGTGAATATACCTATTTGTCCGTTCAAAATGCTTCAGCATATAATTTATTGTTTTGTGTAGCCGGTGCATTATACCCCCTTACGCCCTATTCCTGGCCAACACCCTTCGCGGGTACGTGTCGCCTGGCACAGTCACGAGACGCACGCCCGTGTGCGCTCGGAATTTTCTTGGTATTTTTTCTCTTCATTTACGGCGCAACCAAGAGCTTCAACAGCTTTGCTGTTAAAAAGGTGATTTTGTCTTTACCTGCATGGTTACATCTCCGTTTGCTATCTCTGCCCCGCATGAAATAACACATCCCCTCAGGATTCCTGCTTTTGTCTTTTTGTGATTGTTGTTGTATTTACACGGTGGTTCGTGAACGCTCAGTGAACTTTGGGAGGTTGTCTTTTGTCCGCGATTCGCTCTCCATGTATGTGATGGCGAACGCGAAAGAGCTTTGTAAAGAAACAATCCTGAAATCCATTTCGATCAGAAATAAAACGGTAGAAAACCGCGGAATATATTTGTATTGTAATTACTCAAAACCTCCGCATGCGTGAGACGTGCTCTTTTAAATAAATGAGATTTATTTCGCGGAGTACTAACGCTGCTTCTGAGTAAAATGAAAGTACGTTATTGTTCTTCCCCGATATTCAGGAATGCCAGCAGAAAAGGCCAGTGTTGTTTGTAGACCGAGGTTTTTTTTTTATCTCGACCTAAGTATAATTTTGGCATTGGAAGGGGCCTAAAGAAATACAAAAAAATACCAGTCGGCGGTAGGCTTCCGAGTCGACCGGACTCGAAGGAACGCGGAGCAAGATCTGGTAGAGAGTACGTTATCAAACTGGCAGTAACCGCGTCCACATAACTAAGTGACCGAAATTAAATAATTTTAGCATCACAGATTTGGGCCTTTGTACTGTTTTTCTCAGTGAACCTGACCACCGAGGATGACTGTCTGTGACGACAGGCGTATTAACCGGGCTCAGAATAATGTTTGTCGATGGATAATGGGCGCTGGGTTGGCTTCAAGTGAAAACTTTCATGAGCAGGTCTTTCCGCAGATTTGAAGAGGCGGGAAAAGCTGCTTCTTTGATGCCTGCTTCCGCATAGCAAAAAAAAAAACAAACAAAAAAAAAAACAAAGCACGCCCACTGAAGCCCGTGATGAAGAGGTCAACTTGAAACAAGGAAAATAGTGGCGCTGCCAAAGTCCTGATGAGACTCGAGAACCGATTGCCAGGGGGATACGGGGCATAAAGAGGGAGGACAGGATCTTGTATGTTGGCAGAGCAAATCTATAGCAGAGATTTTCCGGGTGACAACTTAGTTTTCTATTTGTATTGGGTCCTCTTGTGCTTGAGCTAACACAATTCGACATCGGATCTCCCAGAGCGCGAGTACGCCATCAGCTGCCATGTATACTTTCTCTGATGAGTTCGAGCGCACAGTGCTACGGGCGCCGCCACAGGCGGCGGTCACGAAAATAGCTTTTTCCCTTCGAAAGAGCAGCTGACATGCGGGCTTTCTTTGATTTGCGACGCAAAGAGCCCGGATGCCAACCTGCGCGGGCCTTGGGCGATGCAGCAAAACGTTTCCGCTTACGGGAAAGCAGTGTTTTCTCAAGTTCCGTAAGTCCTTCTGCAGCAAGTTAAAACCTTTTGTAATAAATCATAGCTTTTTAGTGCCCAGCAGCCGATGCACATTTCATTGACACTATAATTTTTATGGTGTAAACTTTGTTCTTTCTTTTCTGCTTGGTATTCTGGATATATAATGCGATTGTTGCGGTTACGAGTCGATTTTATTCTCCTGTAAAGGAATTCATCTTTCTCTTCGTTCATTCGCACGCTTGTGTGGTCTCAAGTGTTTAGTATGCCTTGTTTCGTGTGAGACGTTAACCTGCATAGTGCATAGTTATGTGCATAGTGCATAATGCATAATGCATTTCGTGCATAGTTATGGACGATTATGTTTTGTTTCCTCTATGGATTAATTAGAAATTCCCTATCTTATGGCATCTCTACTTTACTTGCTTGCAGTATGTTTTGCAACAACAAAAATAGTAAGGAATCGTGTCGTAACCTGTCTGTACCGAGGTTTTTCAGCGGAGCTAAAGAAAGATGCCCGAACTCTATTTCCCGCCATAAAGTGCTCCATCCGTTCAAAAGTGCGGTCCACGTGGCTGATTCTTTCCCAACGCTCCGCCCGTTGGAAACAGCGATCAAACTTAATAAGACATAACTTCTTTTTTCAGAGAATTGGGGCGGGGGGGGGGGTAATAACGTGAAAGTAGAAAAACCACACATAGTAAAAAGGCCTCGTAAAGTCCATTACCAATTTTTCAGCTTTCGTCAGGGAGCCCGGGGCATTCTCTGCAATTACCTAATTAAAGTAAAGGATTGTGGTACCCCGGGCGAAAGTTCCCAGAATCGGCCTTGCCTCAGAACGGCAACTTGGTAACTCGAGCCCGGCGATTTTTTGTGTTCAATTTCGAGTTTCCTCTTGAAGCGTACGCGCTGTCCGTTGTAAAGCATGCGTGATTTTAAAGTGCGGGCGAACTTTATCAAATTTGCTATTGTTCCTTTTCGAGATGTGAGTTATCTTTTGAAAAGACGAGAAGTGCTTGCTTAAACAAATCTCTTTGCGCTTCCTGCTATTTCCAATTTGGTGGATTATCTCATCGCTAGTATGCAGGCGATATATGGAAACATTAGACAACTGTAAATGAGGCAAAGTTAAAGGGGAAAGCTCTTCAGTTCAAGATGTGAAACTTAAACAGAAAAGCGTAAAAGAGCATAAGTCACAACAAATATGACAAAAAAAGCGTCGGAAATGAGCAAATTTTTCTCTTTGGAACAATGTTGGAACCACAACAGATCAAAGTTCAAATAACGCACCTGTATTATAATAATATCGATTTCCCGATGTCATCCATTGTGGCTGCAACGGTCGTCCCCTACTGGCAAGAAACGGGCTCCGTACGTGGCACGCTGACTTTATAGCAACATTTTGGCGGCTATTCACCATGACCCCAGAGCTGGCCCTGTTGCTCTTCACAAGACCTGCGATCGGGTAAAGAAGTGTGCGCCAGTCCACCCTGTGAAGGTAGTTGGAAAGCGAAGCTGTAAACGACACCCACAACGATTACCCATGCAACGCCACTTGAATTCGCGCACGTTCCTCTGCAAAAAGTGAAACCAGAGACAATCAAAAGCACTTAACCACACCCTTTATTACATCAAAGATATATTCTTTTCCTAGGTTAAATCAATGCATGATTGATGAACGCTGGCTGGTTGAGTTGTATTGGTCAAGCACATGGGTAGAAACTCTGTTTTTATAAAATTAATGAAAGCTCAAATCCGGTGTTAGACGATCTCCCTTCTCCGTCTCTGCCGACGCTAACGGAGGCGACGAGATCGTCGGCATAGACTTGCGGCAGAGACGGAGAAGTGAGATGCCATGCGTTGGTGTGAGCTTCCTGTAATTTTTAGAACTCCTAGCGCATGCGCAAGGCGCGCACAGGGCCGCTGCATGTGCCGTGGACGGAGCGCACAGCGGGGCGAAAGGTCGCGTGACGCTACCACAAGGCATTCAGCAAGAACGCAGGGGGTAAACACGCAGATGTGCCCGGTGAGTGCACCCTCTGTCTCCTCCGTCTCCGCGAGGGCTCGTAGCTCAAGCGGTAAGACAACGTGCTCTCGCTCCATTTCTCTATTCGTTCCGGGTTTGATTCCTGGCGGTGCCAGTAACTTCTTTTATTTGTTCGCTTCGCTTTAAAATATATTTCTTCTGATCGAGCCCTTCAAAAAACGTCGCTAGTTAGGCTGCATCCTGCGCCTAATAATAGCACTAACGACGAACTTCTGCTTCAGCAGGGCCAACATAACCCATCCTATGTCTGCGCACTCAATTTGATGCCGTCGGAATTGGTCCCTACGGCACTCTTCCAATCAAGCCAAGGGCCAACGATACACCGTTAGACTGTGGAAACTGTTTCCTTTCGTACTGAAGATGCTTGTCAGGTTTCTGACTTTTCCATGAGAGCCGTATTCTTGCGTCACGGGCCACCTGAGGTGTTTCTCAGTAACTGTGGCCGAACGCTTTTGCCAACAGTCTTTGCATAAGTCATATGTGTTACCACAGCAATTCACAAGATAGCATCTAGCTATCATTCTCCAAACAAGGGGCGGATTTTCCGATTACATAACACACTCCGCGACACAATTTGCGTTTATATTCGCCGGACAACACAGACTCGGGCACTGTTTCCCCGCTTGGAACCTTTTTCTACAATACAACTCAACTGTTTTTCCGCTTTATGTACGTCCTCCTCCTTTTATTTTTGATTCGTCCTTCTTTTATCAGCCTGCGCTTTCTGGAGCATTCTTTTCTGACTTGTTGCTTCCTTGCCGTGCACCCAGTCTTTATTTACCTCCCCCCCCCCCCCCTTAACACACAAGCTTGCAAGGAGAAATAAGTCCCACCATGATGAGGTCCATCCTGCTGCGTTCCTACAACCAGGAAAGGACGTTCTACTTTTTACTCCTGTACGTGCATCGGGGATTGCATGTTATGGGCCTACCCACCGGACTCGAGGAAGGTTGCTCAGTGAACCTTGCCGTTCGGACTTGCAGCGTCACCGACCGCCGCTGCCGCGTATGAGATGTCGTACGCCCGTCTCGCCTGAAGTCGTAAATCCGACGTCATCGGTCTCTCTAGTGTGTGGCTGGAAACTTCGCTTCAGCGTGAACATTTGCTCACTTTCAGCCTTTTTATTGCGCACACTAAAGGTAGTCACCTCACAGCCTCAAATTATCACCACCTTCTTCGTTCTTCGACCACCAATGATCATCGTCATCATTTCGTATGGGAGCCGGAGACGCAGACAGACATGCAGACGTACGCTTTCAGTAATCACACCGTATTTCTTTGAAGAGTGCGAAAAATACTGAGACGGTACTCTTCCTGTTCAATAGTGGGCACGAGGACGGTCGGTGACATGCCACTGGTGAAAGAAGGCGCGCTAACAGACACTTGACTACGTACTCACGCTGTTGTGTACTTATACGCCTCCGAGCTTATCCTGGCTCGCACTTTTGTATAAATAGACGTATCCATGCCATGCAGCACCATACTTACGATGGACGACCGGAAGTCCTTTTTTTTTTGGCTAGGTTGTCTCTGTCTCTATCTTCCAACCGCGACAGTATTGCAAAAGCGCAAGAGTTCAGTTCAATTTTGAGCTTGAATATTAAATAAACGGCAAGTATGAAAAGCTGAGCTAAGCTAAGGATATGCTTCAAAAGCCAAGCATGGCAAGTTATCTCTGGGGGAAGGACGTGCTTCAGACCGTAAACAGGACACGCATCGTCAACCAAGCCCGCCCTAAAACTCTATTTTGCCTGTACACCGTTGTGCTGGCGCCAGAGCTCTGCGTTTGCCACACACACACACAAGAAAAAAGTTAAGAAATTTTTCCGGTGCACATGAAGAGGGACGCGCTGTTCACTTTTGGGAACAAACAAAGCCACTGTTTCACGCGGCTAAACGTCTGGTGTCGAGAGGCGCTGTGATAGCCGAATAGTCGTCCTTCGTTCCGCGAATCCCCGAACTCGGTTGAACACAGCAACCTGCGCACTCCTTTGTTGCACGTGTCAGTTTCAATCGCTTTGTTTCCCCCTTCCCCCGACGCTTACCCTAGGGCGCACAGTTACTGAGGCTAATAACGTTCGCGAGTCTGCTGCGTGCGTGCGTGCGTGCGTGAACCCGCGGCACGAGCAGCAGCCAATGAACTGCGGTCCCCTCCACCCTTTCCGCCCCGTTTTTCCCTCTATCTGTCGAGAGTCCGCCGGGTGTCGGCGCTCATTCGCATGCCGCTGTTGCGGGCCGGCAGGGATCAGAGGTGCATAAACCCCAGCGGCGGCGGCGGATTCGCTCGCTCTCGTGCGGAACCTGAGCCAGGGCTAGGCGCGCGCTTGTCAATTATTCAAATTCACAGACCGTAGTTCATGACAGAGGGCTCGGGTCTTCCCTTTTATGCCACCAGCCGCCGAGGCGCAGAGCGCGCTGTTTCATTTTTGCGATATTTCTTTTTTCGCTCGTGATCTTCGCCACCCCTCTCCCCTCGGCCTGTAGGCGGAATCGCTCGGGATTGGACCTTTTGTTAGCTCCTATTCCATTCGGCGCGTGTCCCAGATTTCAGGAGAGCCGCTTGCCCTCTTCCGCCCGCAGCTACTAACGAGCTCCCCGGCTAAATGGCTGCAGCTGGCCCTCCGCAAGAACAAGCGCTTGTTCCCTGCCGCCCTGGGCTCGTTCTCTCGCTTTTTCTTTGGTGAGCTGGCTGCTCTGGGCTCGCAAATTAAATTCTTATTTCGCTCTCTCTGTTCTGTGCAGGCAGTGACCTCGTTGAATGAGGAATTCCTGCCGAATGCGGCCGCGTCTTAGGCGTGCTTATTGGCATTCTCGCCGCATACGGTAGAGCGAGATAATGGCCTTAATTGCTTGAAAGACGTCGTCTGAAAACATCCATCGTCTTTAGAATTATTGATTAGTGGTAAAATTATGTCCAGGGTATCTTAAAGCAACCTCTAGTTTTTTTTAACAAGAAACCGTAAGCAAGGGCTTAAATAAAAAAAAACTTGAATGCTTTAATTACGGTGACTGAGGTGCACTATACGCACTAAAAAACGAAGCAGGGTTGCTTTGCTTTTACCTCTTTTCTGCCGCAGTGAAATTGTGGCCTCCTGCTCATGTACATTCATGTATTACGAAGACAGGGATTGGGAAAGAAGCGTAAGCTTACGAGGCAGTGTGCCGCTCGCTATTTCAGGATGTGGTGCCTGCGCCAACAGCTCATAAAAACTTAGTAGGCCCTCTTCCGAACATGTAGTGATTGGCAAGTGAAGCTTTCTGGTGCTTAATTGGCATGTTCACAAGCTAATGAAAGCAATTCGAGTGAGAACTCCGCTCATTCCAGTCTCTATTCCGTTGCAGGTTTCCCTACTTGCGCAAGCACTGCTGCTCCATTAAGCGGCTCTGAATAGCACTGGCATTACGGATGACGATGAAGCCGGGAGAGAATCGGACGTCGTACCACCACCGACACCACTTTCGATCCCAGTGTCGATCCCAATTTTTGAAGCCAGTGACCTTGCCCGCGACCTTGTAATGAACATTACTATCTGGTTACACCTTGCCCTATTCTATGGGGTCCCGCTACAGGGCCTTGACGTTCTCCAGAAGAGGAACATGCAGGCGACCCTAGCGGAATGGAATGCGAGAATATTAAAAGATATACCATCATGCACCACAAGCGTACAAACTTCAAATAATTACCAGGGTATTGACTTCCATCTTTTGCAACCATTGGATGCTAGGCGAGAATTAACCAAGAGTGGAAGCTTGAGCAAGTTGGTGATTCATGTTGGAGCCAGATGTACAGCGCAAAAGACGAAGACGAGAAAGAACACAGGACGGACCGGAAGAACACAGCGGCCCTGTAAATCTGTGTCCAATATACACCAAGCGATGAAAAATAAGCTACCTCAACCGAAAGCTTTTTAAAGGTATCGCCAACACCCACACCGCAGGCATTGAACTCTCGCTATCGCCAGAGCCATTAGATACCATGACATCTCCACACCGCATGCTACAGAACTACTGGTGAGCCTTTTCACAGATTCTCAAGAAGCATGCAGGGAAATTATACTGAACGACATGAATAAAGATACAGCAGATTGATTAAATACTCATTGTCATCATCACTACGATATTATGTGGACACATGGCCACGCGGAGATGTTTGGAAACACTCGGGCAGACACGGCCGCCCGTGAGTTAAGAATACTGGCACCGAACATACTCTTAGAGAGGTTCAATTGTCGTGAGATCACGAACGATATACCGAGAAACCTTAAACTGAACGGAAGAAAATTGCCCACTCACCCTAACCTGGACAGGCAACACGCCGTATGCGATGAAGCCAGGGTTCTCGTGTTCCTGAACAACGAGACTTTCGCACGTGACGGAGCAAAGATAGAGCAGCAATAAGGGACTTCAGAAGACAAGGAAACGACATTTTTGAAAGATGCAAAATGTACTTTAAACGCAGACAGCAAAATGCAGTAAACAAACCGATAAACCTAGGTCAGTAGCACTAACGACTAATATCCTAGTACTTACAGTCGTACGAGAAACAAGTTTCCGAGCTAGAGAACCGGCTCGCAGTTGTTCTCGGGGTGCGACGTCAGGCTTATCAATGGTAGGGAGGTGGGGACTTCCCCAGATGGCCTCACGCTGGAGGAATGCCCGGTGGCCGTAGGGTGGCGTTCCGGGTTTTGATGGGAATGAGAAAGGGCGCCGTAGCACCGCTGCAGTCGCTGGCAGAAATAGGCGCAATACGAGGCTCCCCGGCGCACCAGCACGGGTGCCTCAATTCGTGTGAGGAGCAGATGGTCCGCCCGACGATGTGGCGGCCCACGCGAGAGGGAACGTCGGCCAGGCTACCCGGCGCAAAGCTCGAGCGCCTGGAGATGAACGGGTTCCCGGCCCTACGGCGCGGTCCCCGCTGCGCCGCCAGAGCTTGCGACGTCCCGGCGCTGCTGCACGATCGCCGTCCTAAGGCGAATGTCGCCTTTCTTAGCGCACCCGAACTCCAGCCGGTCTTGCATTCTCTACACGTTCCAACGTCTATCACTTACTCCTATTTCCACCTACTTGTCTTTAGTTCCGGCGGCGTGTTTCCCAACGCTTCGCTGCACAGCGCACCCAGGTGACATGCCTGATGTCACTGTCCGCGCTATTCTTTTGAGCGCCTGCTAAAACCAGCCTACCATTCGGCGATGAAGAGTGCTGAGTACTGGAGCTGATGGCTTGGGTTCGAGCCCCAGCAGGTTATGCTTTTTTAAATGCAGAGTATTTCAGTAACTCACGATGTCACCCGCGTTGACGTCCGTAGTGCGCATCGCTCCCCCTACACTATATAAAAAAATAATACTTACCGGCGCTGGTTTCGATCCCACGACTCTGCGGGCGGAACGCAAGGTACATGGTGCTGTACCCACTGCGCCACAAATCCCACACAGAATGGAAGTTTACGAACGCGCCTTATATCCTTGACTCATTCAACCGTCGGCCACAGGTGCGCCCTCTCCCCCGCGTCCCCCTCCCCTTCTCTCCGCTCTCAACACCCTCTCTCGCCGTGTACGGTTCGGGCGCACAACAGGTGGGGACTTGCGCAACCCCCTCTCTCGCCGCGTTGGGTTCGCGCTGAGCAACAGTCGGTTCGCGCGCAAGAACAGGTGGGGGCGCCCGCATCGCGCTCTCTCGCCGCGGTCGGTTCGCGCTTAAACCACATATGTCGTTTAAGCGCGCTCCGGTCGCTAACATCTGTGGCGTGATCGTGACGTCAACATCACGCGTTCGTGTGGTGGCGCGATTTCGGCGCTATAACACTCTCCCGCGAGGGGCATTGCATTGGATTCGATTGTATTGGCTTGGCTTGGCTTGGATTGGTTTGGATTTGGATTGAATTGGATTAAAGTGGATTGTGTTGCGTCATAGCCGCGCCACGTTGCGTCATAGCCGCTCCACGTTGCGTCATAGCCGCGGCAGGGGGTTCACGGCACGTTTCACGTTTCACCATCGACTTCATCGACAATGTCTACGCTGGAAGACAACAATTACAACAACAACAACCAATAAGTAATCCATACGACTTGCAGGCGCACCCCCCGCGGAAATGCTCTGCATTTGATCGTGCCCCTCGCGAGGGGGATGTTTACTTTTTTTTGGATAGAGAGAGAGCGAGATCCCTGAGGCGTCAGCAGGAGTGGCCGTCGCGTTCAAGACACTTCTCCTCACATCCTTGGACATTGTGGATGGGTTCGCATTGCAGCTGTCTGTGTTTTGTCTGTTCAGGGGGTAATACGCTTCACAGGCGAATGGCACCTTCTTGCTTCGGTTCGGCTCAAGCCCAGTGCCCTGGTCCATACAGTTCTGAAGCCGTCACCAACATTATGAAGCAGTCAGCTCGAACGTGTTTGTTTTTAATACCAGGTTATGCCTTTTTTTTTCATCGCTTTAATTTTTAATGCACTTTATAAGCGACCCCAAACCATCCACCGCCGGCGTCGGCGGCGGCGGCGTCGGCGTCCGCAGTGCTCCTCTATATTTAAAGAAGAAACAGCATCCGGCGCCAGGTTTCGATCCGAGGACTTTGCGGGCCGCAGCCCGACGCTCTACCGAATAAGCCACGGACGCGACGCTGATATTGTCAGTAACGCGCCTTATATCTTTAACGCATTCAAACTACGTCGTCAGCGGCGTGCGTTGGCGACTCAGCGGCGTTATAGCGGCTTGATAACTGCGTGGTGTACACGTGATACTACAAACCCGATGGAAGAGATGGAAGAGAAGGCGGCGAGGCGGTGGGCTGCGGGGGCCGAGCGCAAGCGCCGCAAGCGGGCCGACAACCGTGCATTCGCACTTTCACATTCTCCCCCTCGGGGAAATGCGGGGGAATTTTTTTGTCTAATTTTTCTCCCCTAAACTCAAATCTACGCGTTTTTTGTTAATAATGGTGATTTGGCATGTTTTAAGTCGCCTTAGCTTTGGGGCACAGCCAATGACCACGTTGAATTACCGTTCTCCCTCATGTGAGCAGACATGCCACGTGGTTGCTCTGTGCAGCGAAGCGTTTCTAAATGCGCCTCCCGGCCCGCCCCCGCGCACGGGGAATTGGCCTCGTTTTCCTTTAGTTTTCTCCTTCTTCTGTACTGTCACCGTTACCTGGCACCTCACTACACAGTAGTACCAGAGTCCTTCAATGCTTTACTGGTCACGAAACTGCTCCGTAACTCAATGGGAGAGCTTCATATGCTGCGTTTGGCCGCCGCGCGGTGGCGCCACCATCTCACTGAGGTCACTCCTCGGGCGACGTTGCGCTGGCTCAAACGGCGGAGACGCGGCGAGGTGTATTTGTTTTGTGCGGGAAAAAGATGTAACGTGTATCTTGCGCTGTTGTGACGCGACTTAAGTAGTGCAACGACGATGCCGAACACGTGTTGCGTCCCGGGATGTCGTTCCTTGTACAACTATACAACAGAAAATGTTTCCTTGTTCTGTTTACCGAGCGACGGGCAGCTGCGTGAGAAATGGAGGCGCACCATTGCAAGGCAAGAAACGAGAGATTTCAGCTTCGATTATAAGTGTGTGTCTGTGTGGGAATTAAAAGAACAATGTACCCTTTTGAGAGCATCCTGGAACTAGAATTGTACAAGGCTAACTTAAAGCCGGATTTTTGTCAGATCAGTCAGGTAGTAGCGGTGCTTCATTACCTGTTTGCAAACATGTATTACCTTACCTTGCGCTGAGCCTCGCATGTAAAAAAAAAAAGCTTTGGGACGTCCGTGTGCTTTCACGTTTCATATTTCCGCGAATTATCCCTTAGGGTTCGTTTTGTTTGTTTTGTAACCGTGCGTGGCCGCTTCCGGTTTTCTTATCTGGCGTTTCAACCGGAGCACCCGTTTGCTCTTGTCGTACGTCCCGTCGGGCAATATTGTTTGACATGTAAAGGGTGTCACCTTGTCGCTAACTTGATTTTTTGTTTCTTGGACATTGTTCTCGATCCTATTTCCATGGATCTTAAATTTTCGTTCCGAGAGTAATGCATGCATAGCAAACGCCGCGCAGCTCACTTTATCGACGTTCATTTGTGCACGTCACACTGTGGACTGCTTCTTCGACGTTTGTGTTTCATTCTAGTCTTTTGTGGAGCAGAAGGTCGCTTTAATAAACTTCGTTGAGATAAGCCTTGTGTCGTTCTTGCCTACGTGGCAATATTCTTTTTCCTCCGGGTGCTGCACATCGCAGCACAAAAAAAAAAAAAAATTTTGTACTCTGGACCACGCTCTTTTGTCTCCCGTCGTAATATTGAAATTTTTTTGTTGCGTATGATAAAATCAATTTTATTGTTATTTTTTTCGCTTCTTTTTTTTGCAAGGACTGCAAAGCATGGAATCGGAAAGACACACGGTGCAACATATACCCCTTCGTGTTTTGATCCTTCGCGTTTCTGCAGCGTTTTTAGATGTTCTCAATTATGTAGCAACTCATCGAAACGACTATCTCTTTTATCGTTCTGTGCATTCCCGAGCAACCAACGGGTTCATTAATAGCGTAGTCTGAACGACGCGTACTTCTTTTCTTTCAGTTTTTTTTTGTTGTATTATCGATAGGCCCGCAGCTATACGTGACTACGGAGCTACCGTATGTGTGTTATTTACAACTTTTGGTTTAAGAAAAGAAGCAATAAGGATTTAAAAATCCTTAAACACGACGGCGCAGCGCTTGTGCCAAAGGACGCAGGAGCCGTTGCCATTCCCGGCCGAAGTCTACGGTAATTTACCTGGAAAAATAAAACCCTATTGAAGGCAGGGGATATACCCAGTGACTAGACTATTCATCGCTAACTACTACGAAAAAAAGCACACTTAATCAGCGCGCAGACACTAAAAGCACCGAGTGTTTGCACGCCAAGAGGTGGCCAATATGCCGCACGCGCGGCGGCTGGATGCCCTTCGTGCGGCGGTGGCGCCTGTAGTGGCGCCCGCGGTCCCTATATGAAACGAGCGCCGAAGTTTCGGCATCGAAGGACTCCGGTAGTACTAAGACAAGCGCAGAGTAACGCTGCATGCACCCGATATAGACATCTTTTCTGTAAAGGAATGGCAGAAGACCATAAACGCGCAAACACTGTGGGGGATATCCCAATCAGCAACGTGTCCATTGGGAATGTCCTTCGAATACTCCAAGCATACCTGACTTAGGCCCACCGACGCAGCTGTCAAATTCCATTGACCCAACCTGACTGACTCGCTGCCTCTTTCGAGAAAGAACCAGCTCAAGTGCGGTACATCAAACATGAATGGAAGAGCGCAGCAAGACCGGCTCAAGTGTACATGTTATTCGTTTGGAGCTGATGCAAGCCGGTAACGGCAAGCGTGTCACCACAGCTGAAAGGGAATGTATAACTTGGAATCATTTCATTTAGTGACAGCATAACTTCACAGCGAGAGCTAACAATGAAAGTGACTCCAGCAACGTGCGGTGATGGAAATGAGAGAGAGAGACATAGAGAGAAAGACAGAGAGACAGAGACAGAGACAGAGAGAGAGAGAGAGAGAGAGAGAGAGAGAGAGAGAGAGAGAGAGAGAGAGAGAGAGAGAGAGAGAGAGAGAGAACTTTATTTAGAACTAACTGCGGTTCAGACTACCCGACTACAGGCCGTGTCCATTTAAGGCTCAGCTGCGCCCTAGCGCGTTTTCGATGTACCGCACTTGAGCTGGTTCTTTCTCGAAAGAGGCAGCGAGTCAGCCAGGTTGGGTCAATGGAATTTGACAGCTGCGTCGGTGGGCCTAAGTCAGGTATGCTTGGAGTATTCGAAGGACATTCCCAATGACACGTTGCTGATTGGGATATCCCCCACAGTGTTTGCGCGTTTATGGTCTTCTGCCAGTCCTTTATAGAAAAGATGTCTAAATGGGGTGCATGCAGCGTTACTCTGCGCTTGTCTTAGTACTACTGTGTAGTGAGGTGCCAGGTAACGGTGACAGTAAAGAAGAAGGAGAAAACTAAAGGAAAACGAGGCCAATTCCCCGTGCGCGGGGGCGGGCCGAGAGGCGCATTTAGAAACGCTTCGCTGCACATAGCACCCACGTGGCATGTCTGCTCGAATGAGGGAGAACGGTAATTCAACGTGGTCATTGGCTGTGCCCCAAAGCTAAGGCGACTTAAAACATGCCAAATCACCATTATTAACCAAAAACGCGTAGATTTAAGTTTAGATTTAAATTAAAGCGATGAAAAAAAAGGCATAACCTGGTATTAAAAACAAACACGTTCGAGCTGACTGCTTCATAATGTTGGTGGCGGCTTCAGAACTGTATGGACCAGGGCACTGGGCTTGAGCCGAACAGAAGCAAGAAGGTGCCATTCGCCTGTGAAGCGTATTACCCACTGAACAGACAAAACACAGACAGCTGCAATGCGAACCCATCCACAATGTCCAAGGATGTGAGGAGAAGTGTCTTGAATGCGACGGCCACTCCTGCTGACGCCTCAGGGATCTCGCTCTCTCTCTCTATCCAAAAAAAAGTAAACATCCCCCTCGTGAGGGGCACGATCAAATGCAGAGCATTTCCATGGGGGGCGCGCCTGCAAGTCGAATGGATTACGTATTGGTTGTTGTTGTTGTAATTGTTGTTTTCCAGCGTAGACATTGTCGATGAAGTCGATGGTGAAACGTGCCGTGAACCCCTTGCCGCGGCTATGACGCAGCGTGGAAGCGGCTATGACGCAACGTGGCGCGGCTATGACGCAACACAATCCAACACAATCCACTTTAATCCAATCCAAACCAAATCCAAATCAATTCAATTCAAGCCAAGCCAAGCCAATCCAAGCCAATCCAATCGAATCCAATGCAATGCCCCTAACGAGAGAGTGTTATAGCGCCAAAATCGCGCCACCACACGAACGCGTGATGTTGACGTCACGATCACGCCACAGATGTTAGCGACCGGAGCGCGCGCGAACGACATATGTTGTTTAAGCTCGAACCGACCGCGGCGAGAGAGCGCCCCCACCTTTTCTTGCGTGCGAACCGGCTGTTGCTCAGCGCGAACCCAACGCGGCGAGAGAGGGTGTTGCGAGCGGAGAGAAGGGGAGGAGGACGCGGGGGAGAGGGCGCACCTGTGGCCGACGGTTGAATGAGTCAAGGATATAAGGCGCGTTCGTAAACTTCCATTCTGTGTGGGCTTTATGGCGCAGTGGGTACCTTGCGTACCTTGCGTACCGCCCGCAGAGTCGTAGGATCGAAACCTGGCGCCGGTAAGTATTACTTTTTTATATAGTGTAGGGGGAGCGATTCGCACTACGGACGTCAACGCGGGTGACATCGTGAGTTACTGAAATGCTCTGCATCTAAAACGCGCTAGGGCGCAGCTGAGCCTTAAATGGACACGGCCTGTAGTCGGGTAGTCTGAACCGCAGTTAGTTCTAAATAAAGTTCTCTCTCGCTCTCTCTCTGTCTCTGTCTCTCTGTCTCTCTCTCTATGTCTCTCTCTCTCTCTCGTTTCCATCACCGCACGTTGCTGGAGTCACTTTCATTGTTAGCTCTCGCTGTGAAGTTATGCTGTCACTAAATGAAATGATTCCAAGTTATAAATTCCCTTTCAGCTGTGGTGACACGCTTGCCGTTACCGGCTTGCATCAGCTCCACAGAATAACATGTACACTTGAGCCGGTCTTGCTGCGCTCTTCCATTCATGTTGGGTGGACTCTTAATCTGAGCTATGGAACCACGTGGTGGAAAAGGAGTTACTGGCGTCACGTGGCGGTTGCAGATGGTGGTTATGGAGGCACGTTGCTGTCACAGGCGCAGAGACAGGAACGTCGGCATTTGAATCATGCGACATTTCTGGCCCTGCTTTAAAGCAGTGTTGCCAGAATGTCCCGTTTGTTTTCTCCGCCTTGCGAGGTAAAATCACCTGTCCTTGTTTACCCACATGAAGAGCCTCTATAACATCAGGGACGTTATTGATCCAAGCTGAAATTTATTGCCAGTGATAGAAGGGGCTTATGAAATATCAAATGTTGTTATCGAGTCCCAACTGGGCTAGAAGCCGCTGGAGCTATACACGAAAAGAACGCAGTTGATCAATGGGACGTACGGCATAGTCGCGTTGATGCATCGCGGAAGATCATGCACACTACTTGCAAAACCTAGATGAAAATATTGTTTTCTAAGTCTTTCACACATTATGTTCTTTACAGGCTTTCAAATTTGGGTTCTGTTCGTCACAATATAGAGGAGACCTAAAAGATAGTCACTCCAGCAATGTATTCTAAGTCAGCCGTCAAAGTCCGACCCAGGGCTCCTGCATCTATGAGCGTTGAAGAAGTCATATCTCGCCGTAAAATTGTAAAGAAAATATGTGATTAAAAATGTGCAATGAAAACGAGTAAAGATCCCTGACCAAGCAGCGTTGAGGGTTTCAAGGTTGTTAATCGATGCACGTGTAACCGCGCCGGCCACATGTCACATTTCGAAAGGTAGCCTGAAGTGAAGCGATGAATGAATGAACCAACCTTAATTACGGAATCAACTACCAGCTACTTTACTTCAGGTCACCTCTAAGAGGTTTTTAACAAAGCCTCCCAGGCGGCGTTAGCCGTATAAGGCATAGAGTTTCATACAATAACACGCTGCGATTCTCCGCCACGATGGGCGTGATGGGTAGTTCTGTATTCGGATGGGCGGTCGATGGCTTGGGAAAGTTATTATGGATTGAATCGTGTATGTATGTATGTATTTAGCCAGTTTCGTTGTCGTTTTGAACTTGCATGAACGCATTTGCCTATGCTGGAAGAAGCGTTCAAAAATACATTTCTCCTTGAAATGAACGCCGCATGCGCACTGACGCCGCCCTCAACGGAAATGTTTTATAACCATAGTTGCGAGTGGGGTGGGTTATATATCACTGTTAGAAAAAAAAAACGTAAAATTGCGGCACCCGGTACGGCACTATAGCCGTATTTTCCCCGTAGGCTCTCCTCTGCCGTAACCTCGAGTGACGGCAAGATTACCGTATTAAAAAAAAAACCATGATAACCCTTTTATTGTGCATAGCTGGAAATGTTGTTGTTTGTTCGTTTATTTAATAGCCTCAAGGCTTAGTGGATACTAAGCGGGTCCGATCTATATCCAGGAAACTAGGTTGGCCTCCCGGATATAGTCCTGTAGGGAACGGTAGGCAGGACCATGGAGCCACCGATGGTAATGCGTGTCTTGCTTCAAATTTAGGCCTGCTGCCATCAAATATTTCCTTCGAATGTCCTTAGTTCCCATAGCTGGAAATGAGTATCTGCATTTACCAATTAATTGAGCGTTTATGTTCATAGCTACAATTTTTTTGCAAAGCGTTCTCATCAGAGGGAGTCTAACATAAGAAACTAATTTTTCTTCCGTACGAACAGCAGAGCCGTTGCGCGACCGAAGCTACCAGTTGGATATTTGCACTTTGTATCAATGCGCGAGCTACTAACCGGCACTGGCACGGGCAGATTCGCGCCTCCAATTTTGGTTGTTTCGGTGATTTGACTAGCATGGATTTATCTGACGGGCGAAGAAATACTGCTTAGAAGTCAGGTAAGTGAATAGTCAATCTCGTTTTCTTGTGTTATGTGTGCAACGAAGGAGAGATGCTGTCTAACTTCGGTGCGCGTAACATGTTAGCCCTAACGTTTTCATAGACCCATCGCAAAATACTATCAGGCATAGCGGACAAGCGGAAGGCCAGTCGAGAAACATTGCGCGCGGCCATCATGAAGGAAACAGACAGATTGTGCCGGCGGCTTGGCTCCACGCGCTCACGAATCGCCTAAGCTCGGACTCCAAGGATTCGCAGCACTGTGGTTCTGGACGATATGGCGTCTGCGTCACGGGGATTGGTCTTCCCTATCACCGGGTGGGAGACCAACCGCTCTGGTGAACCGCGTTTGAGCGACGAGCGCATACGCGAATTCTACGCAGTGATTGATTGATTGATTGTAGGGTTTAACGCGCCGACGCAACGCTGGCGATGAGGCGCGCCGTAGTGGAGGGCTCCGGAATAATTTTGACCACCTGGGGATCTTTAACGTGCGCCGAAATCTCGAACACACGGGCGTTTTTGCTTTTCGCCTCCATCAGAAAAGCGACCGCCGCGGCCGGGAATCGAACCCGCGACCTCGTGCTCAGCAGCATAACGCCTTAGCCACTGAGCCACCGCGGCGGGTTACGCAGTGATGTCGACAACGGAGCGTTAACCGGAGCGCAGCTATAACTTCAGTGTTGAGCCATACGCTGTGTTGCGTCCGTGAGGACAAACACCTGCAAGCGAAGGTATGTTTTCTCTTTTAATGCTCGCGAACGAGGAGGGCGCGTGGCGTATTGATACTGTGTGCATTTATCTGCATTAGGCTGGTCAAATGTGGCTGTTGGCCAGTAAAGAAAACGCACCAGTTACGGCATTCAGCCATTTTTGTTGTTTCTTTCTGGGGAGTGACGCTGCTGAAGTACTAAACCACACTGCGCTTGAGGTAAAATTTGCATTCCCCCTAGGAAGTTGGCATGCTCGTCAATGAGAAATACCATAGAAAACCTGACCAGGCAATTTTATTATAGCGAAGCAGCTCATTTTTCTCTAGAACAGCCGGAAATGCGTCTTGAAAAACTGCACTTAAATTTAAAGACCAGCAACAGTCAGTTCAAGGGATCTAATAAACGTGCGTGCTGAACGAATTGTGTTGAACGAATTTTCCAAGATCAAACTGGAGTTAACAGGAAAAACAGCCAAACGTGCTTAGCTAACAATTTACTGCTTATTCGAGCAACATGGTAAAGATGTTCAAGCTATGGGATCACCACAGCACTTATGAAGTAGTAAATGTTTATGCAACCAAATTTCAGAAGAGCAGTGTTACTAAAATCATGATAAGGAGTTATAAAAAGGTGCTGATGAGAAGTGTTACATATTGTGTTGCACAAATTTTGGCTCGACGAAGATGGTAATGAACCAAAATGTGCAAGGTTTCGTGCAAAGCTATGTAAGAATTTGCCACATCCGTATATTCCAGTTGTATTTCAAACTCTAAAAGCACATTGCTTGGTCAGTGTACTTTCGCATGTAACTCCTCGAACCTCGGCATAAATATAAGGCTATGGTCATTCAACATGCTGCATTTAATCTGCAATGGCTTATTCCTTTCTCTGTCTTTCACCCTGTACCTGTCCATTTTCTCCTTTTGACAGCAAGCGCAAGAAGCTTTCAGACACACAAAGATTCAACATAAATACTTGTTTTCGCAGTAAAGCTGAGGAACTTCATTAATAAACTAGATGAGAGACTAGCTTTAATATTGCGCGTGATGCACGCCATTTTCCACTCTATATATTGTGTAACCGCTTTTTTTCAGTGATGGCCTTGTCTTTTTGAAGGCGGAGTGCCACCGCAGGACAAAATAAGAACGCCGAAGCGTACACTGTAATTGCTGCAATAGATGGACAGGGAGCGGTGGTTGATGGCATTTGTTAGTATGCGGCTGGAAAAGTAGCCTGCAAACACTTGATGGTAATGCTGCGGACAGTTTCGCTGCTCCAAGAAACAGGGTTCTCGGAACCCCCAGAACACCTGTCATGTACCGACCTGCCCCAACAATGGAGAGTGCCCCGTACTAGTTGTTCAAAAGGAAGGTCCATTCAGGACATTGAATGCCGAAGTGTTAGAGAGGGTGGACTTTGTGCCCCAAAGTTAGGATGACCAATTGAGCGTCGAATTCGTCCTCGCAACGCGGAGCAGCAAAAATCTGCCACAAACGAATTTGCCAAAACCTTGTTGCTCTTGAACCCCGGGGACCCGTTAGCCCTGGGTTTGCTGAGTTCTTCTGAGCAGCCGTGCAAAAAGACTAGGTACGGCCTGGCACCTGCTTGCTCGCCAATGGCCTACCAGCAGTCGCTCCTGCCTCATGGCTTGAGTGTGCGGGTGTCTGAGATTTCACCTGCGGCCCCTTCCCCTGCACAAGCTCTGCCTGCGCCGAAGTTCTTCGAAAGTGCCCAAGTATGGGTTCCCCCTGCCCATCTGGAAAAAACAGCATCCTGCGGGTATTGTTTTACTGTTCCCCTAGCACGCTGTTGTTGGCTTTATTTTTATTAAGGTTTACCTTGTGTACATAGTCTGCACAAAATGCTGTTGAGCCTTGAAGCATAGATGCTTATAAAGAGCAATGTTTTTTACAGTAGTGCCCATCTATACGCATATGCAGTTTGTGCATATGGCTCACTATATTTAAAGGTAATTGTAGTGTCGCAAATAAAAGTGGCTAGTGTAAACGAATTTAGTTTTCTTAAAATACAATTTGCAGAAGGTGTGCACGACACCAGCATCGTCTGCTCTTCTTGAGCAGGACACACGGCAAGAAGCCAAAAGTGGAAGGTGTAAGCAGGAAAGGCGTTTGCGGGTGACCTCATCAAACTTCGGCATCGTTGCAACACGACCCTAGTGGACCTCGAAAAGCCTGAAAGACTTAACAGACACCAAGGACTTTTCTCATATAGCTCCCATAAAGTACGTAAATTGGCCCAATCATCATTGGAAAAAAAGCCCAAAATGGAGCAGGCACTCCACGCAATTTTCACTGTTACTGTTTTGTGTACTAACAATATTGTCCTTTCGTGCTCAGTTACGCAATTTCAAACGAGTCCCTAGCCGCGAGGAGGTACCAGGAGGTGTTGCAAACCATGGGGCAACACGCGAACGTCAACAGTTGCGGCCTGCTGGTGAATACAGCATATGCATGGCTGGGAGCATCTCCTGACCGAATCGTCTGGGATGCAACGGAACCAGGATAACCAGGATACCGCATTTTGGAAATCAAGTGCCCATACACACTCCATGACAAGACCGCAGATGACCTTGTTGCAGAGAGCTTTTGTTCCGAACTAGGTGAGAGTGGCACCAGGCTTAAGCGGAACTACCATTACTACGAGCAGATCATTGGCCAGATGGGCGTGTCTGGCCTAAGCTGGGGAGATTTTGTTGTTTTCAGCAGGGATTTCATGCTCATTGAGAGCATTAGACTGGACCCTAGCGAGTGGGAAGTGCTAAAAGCAGACCTTGATGACTTTTATTTTTCTACATTGCTGCCGTACCTGGAAAGACATGAGTAAGAAGAATACTGCCATAACGCATCAAGTCAAATGTAGAAGTTTATTTACAAGTGCGTACCTACAATGCACCCTATCAGTTTTCATCTTTCAGAAGAGGCGGTTGAAGGTTACTCAACATAGCACAAAGTCCCCATATTTCATTCGCCAAGGGGGCTAAAGAGATTGGAATGGAGCGGTCAAAAATGTGGTACGTCGTGATCCGCTGAATTTTCTGTTCCACGTGAATCCGAAGCGCCGCAATTTCTTGGGTCTTCTGGGCTTTGCGCTCGGTGAATTTCCCGTCCTTCAGAAAAGGTGGTATATTTAACAGCACACCCTTTTTCACAAGGAGGTCCTCAATGCGGAGTCCTTTGTCGGCCATCACAGAGTCGCCAGGATCAAAGTTCTGTTTGAGAAAACCACTTCTGATCACGCATTCCCTGCCAGATGTGCTGCCAGTGAACAGTTCCGAAACATAGGTCAATACGTCACTTGGTGCCACGCCAACAAGCCCCGTAAATGTGTGGGCTGACTTATAATGCGAGTACACCTCGGATTTCTTCACGAATGACGACGGTACATCACACCGAATCTCTGTTGCGCCTAGGAGCACGCGGGTTGAGCTATAATTGTTGGCAAATGCTGCTGGCATGGTAGCGTCAACTGCAAACCTAGATTGCCATATGTCCACTTCACACATTTGCAGGTACATAAAGTCAATCCAGGATGTCTTGACATCCAGGATGTCAAGACATCCAGGATCAATCCAGGATATCTTGTCGATGCACCAAATAAATGACCAATGTGCTGATGAAACAGTCCTAGTCTAAGCTTTATCGACACAAAAAAAAAGTTGGTCTTCGACGTTCACCTTCCGTGGCCGGCCACTGTTTCTACGATCGCTGCTGCCCTGGTGCTGTGTGATGTTTTCACCATCTTACCCAGTTACAAAAGGGGAACAGCGCAAACTCAGACGAAACACAAGAAGAAAAAGGTTAAAAATACGAGCGCTGACTTACAACTGACTTTTATTCCTTGGCTTTTCGCAATAGTAAAAAAAAACACAAGAAAAGCAGAAAATTTCACGATAGCGGGAGATACCAAACCGCTCGTCACGCTTCCCCGACGCCATGTGACACAAACACTTGCTGTACTACTGAGGGACAGATAATTAATCTCTTTCTGCGAGAGGGACAAGGAGAGAACGCTAACCCATTTATCTTTGAAATGACCTGCGTTTTTTCAAAGATTGGGGCGCAGCCGCGGCAATCCCGACAGTGGACACCTAAGTGGCCACTAATCATCGTATGTACAGGTTCGCGCAAAAGTAAACGGAGCACGGGAGCGGTGGCCCAACTGCACCGCTGCGCCGCGTATGGGCGCCGACGGGAACCGTGGAGCGCCGGTCAAAGACTGTGTTCGCACTGCCCCCGCCGCCCTATCTGATATGTTTAATCGCCGCTCTGCTGGCGTGTCATGCTCGGCGAGACGGTCTTCAAAAGGCAGCGCTGGGCTATAGAGGGGCGCTGGTTGCGTTGCCGCTCGCAGGCATCAGCGGCGACCGAATCCGCTGCTCATGAGCTAGACGAAGCTGCGTGTGCCCGGAAACGTGCCTTGTTGCGCGCTGTAAAGGGCGGCATAACATTGTGGGCCGCTGCGGTTTGACATAGCATGTCACTGCGATGTAATAAAGCCGGCAACAAAATTGCCATGTACAGTATAGAAAGCACATTCGCGGACATTTTCGTTGTTCAGAAAAAAAAATCTCGCTTACGAGATTTCTTCTTAAATTTTGGGTTTGTCCCAAGTTATTGCTGATTGATTGATTGTAGGGTTTAACGCGCCGACGCAACGCAGGCGATGAGGCACGCCGTATTGGAGGGCTCCGGATTAATTTTCCAAGTTTTTGCTGCCGGTCAGTCCAGGTCTGTTCTGAAGAAAGGGAAATAAAAAAATGTCCATGCGGGGGAAATTCTGTATTAGAGAACACCGTAAAGCATAGGTACAGTCGTTGCCTGCTATTACAGCGGGCCTCATAGGGCGCATATTTTTTGTCGCATTGAAACCGACGTTGTTATTTTTAACGACCACCTGATATTTATTTATTTATTTATTTATTTATTTATTTATTTATTTATTTATTTATTTATTTATTTATTTATTTATTTATTTATTTATTTATTTATTTATTTATTTATTTATTTATTTATTTATTCATTTATTTATTTATTTATTTATTTATTTATTTATTTATTTATTTATTTATTTATTTATTTATTTATTTATTTATTTATTTATTTATTTATTTATTTATTTATTTATTTATTTATTTAACCCTCACAGCCAGAGTCATTACAGAGGGGAGTGGTTACAAGTCAAGATAATACAGAATACAAATACAGTGTAATTGTTAATAAGAAAGATACATGACGTTGCTCCTAATTATACAATCTTTGCTACGCATGCGCGAAACAAATAGTTATCGGAAATTGTAACAATATCTTCGGGAAAGTGGTTCCATATCTTCGGGAAAGTGGTTCCATAACAATATCTTCGGGAAAGCGGCAAAAAAGACTGATAAAACGATTTCGTGTAGCTTGGCTGAAAACCCACTTTTTGAAGATGATCGATGTGAGAAGAAAAGTACAGAGGCCGGGGGACTAGTTTATCGCGAAGAGCGACGTTATGATAAAGCTTATGGAACAAAGTTAAGCAAGAAATCTTTCGGCGAGATGATACGAATGGAAGCCCAATGTTTGACTTCATTGCACTTGTACTTGCACCTCGGTTATAATTAGATAGTATAAAACGAACACAGTTATTCTGAACGAGTTGAAGTGCGTTAAGGAGATTTGCGTGGTGAGGGTCCAAAACACTCGTAGCGTATTCCAAATTTGGTCGTATTAGTGTTTTGAATATCAGTAATTTAAGCTCTGGCGGTACGTTATAGAAGTTTCGTCGTAAGTAACCTTACATGCGGTTAGCGCTGTTCATTATATTTTGAACATAAAGGGACCAGGTCAGGTTACTTGCTATGTGGACACCTAAATACTTATACGACTTTACAGCTTATAACCCAGTATCGTTTAGATAGTAACAAAATGTAGTGGTATTAGTGCGGGATATTCGCATAGCTTTGCATTTGTTAATATTTAGTTCAATACGCCATCCCATTTAGTTAAGAAAGTGTTGCAAATTTGTTTTGAATTGAAGGATGGATTCACCGCATGACCTCAATGTCTTGCAAAAAGCGCCGTCAAGGCCGCAAAATGACCGATGACGAGTATAGTCATCATGACCGATGGAGACCATACTCTTAATCGGTTAATTTGGTACAAAATCTTATGACGGCTAGCCTCGTCCACGGGAGCGAAAGGGTTAATGCGACAACAAAATATGCGCCCTATGAGGCCCGCTGTAATAGCAGGCAACGATTGTGCCTATTCTTGACGGTTTCTTTAATACAGAACTTCCACCACATGTACTATTTTTATTTCCCTTTCTTCAGAATAGACCTCGACTGACCGGCAGCAATAACTTGGGACAAACACAAAATTAAAGAAGAAATCTCGTACGCGAGATTTTTTTTTCTGAACAACAAAAATGTCTGTGAATGCGCTTTCTATACTGTACATGGCAGTATTGTTGGCCGCTTACAATTAATTATATCGCAATGACATGCTATGCCAAACCACAGCGGCCTACAATTTTATGCCGCCCTTTATAGCACCCATCAAGGCACGTTTCCGGGTGCGCGCAGCTTTGTCCAGCTCATGAGCAGCGGATTCGGTCGCCGCTGATGCCAGCCAGCGGCAATGCAACCAGCGCCCCTCTATAGCCCAGCGCTGCCTTTCGAAGACCGTCTCGCCGAGCATGACACGCCAGCAGAGCGGCGATTAAACATATCAGATAGGGCGGCGGGGACAGTGCGAACACACTCTTTGACCGGCGCTCCATGGTTCCCGTCGGCGATGCAGCGATGCAGTTCGGCCACCGCTCCTATGCTCCGTTTACTTCTGCGTGGACCTGAACGTTATAGTTATGTTCTTTTATTCTTTCATAGAGGCGTCGTCCAGTTTGGCCTACGTACGTTGTCCCACAAGAAAGCGGAACAGAATAGACGACGCCTTTTATACATTCAACAAACCGGATTTCGTGCTTTACGGAGCAAGACTGCATTGTTCTTTTGATTTTGTTTACTCTCGAACACATGTAGGAAAGCTTGTTGGGAGCAGAAAACAAAACTTTTTACGCTAGCTCTTTTTCCTATCTTTTTAAATTGTGCGCTATCCGGTGCATGTAAGGAATAACAGTAAGTTTATCACGTTTGTTGCCTTCTGCATCCGCTTCACTTTCTCGTCGCTCTCTTTTTAATCTCTGCATTATTGATTCTGCTACCGATGCTAACAGCTGCTTTGGGTACCCTGCTATCAGAAGCCGATCAACCTGTTTACGAAAGCTTTCTTGTATCGAGTGAAAACAAGACTTGTTGAGGGCATTTTTTTAAAACACATTGTTATGATAGACCTTTTCACGAGTTTAGAATGGGATGAGTCAAAAGGTAGAAGCTGTTTGCTGAGAAGTGGTTCGTACGCCCAGCAGATGTGATTGTGCGAAAAATAAAGCGTAAGATCTAAAAACCGGATAGTTCTGTCCACGGGAATTTCATAAGTTAAAACCAAAGGTTGAAAACATTGACGGAAATGACCTAAAACCTGGAACATTAACGATTGCAGACCTGCTTCGTCAGTGTTAAAAACTACTAAAAAGTCGTCGACGTAACGGAAAATTTTGGTTACTTCAATTGGTCATGCAAATTGCGGTCGAGGTGCGCTAAAAAAAGGTCACTTAAAATTGGTGCGATGCAGGATCCGATACAGATTCCGTTAAACTGAATATAAAGCTTATCGCCCGAAGTTGCGAAAGTTGAGTTTAGGTACACCGTCAACAACTCTAAAAATCCTTGAACTGACACGCCTGTGCTATTTTGAAACGCAATGAAACCGTACTTGTCAATGCGTTCCTCAACACAAAGCAACAGTTCACGATGTGGCAAATAGTAATATAAATCTGTTACATCAAAAGAGCATGCCATATAGCTTTTGTCACTACATTTCTTTAAAGACTCACTGACTTCATCCGATTTCCGCACAAAGAACGTGTCTTCGACTCTTAAGATGTTCAAATGTTTCTGCAAAAACAACGCAATGCACTTTTGCCAAGCACCGTTTTCGGATACAATTACCCTTGGAGGGATATCTACTTTATGTGTTTTTGCGCTGAAAAAATATATCCAGGCTCATACGACTGCTTTTTCCAATGAATTTTTCTAGACCATCGAGCTCTAACTTTTTACACAATTTTTTGGCCTCTGCTCTTACTTCTTTCAGGGAAATATTATCTCGGAATGTGAAAGCTCATAAAATTGCTTGCTCAGCTTTTTCCTTAAACAGGTTTTCCTTCAACACAATAAAGCCCCCTTCTTTGTCTGAGGGTAGCAAGAATAGCGCGCTGGTCCTCAAAAACGACTCCATCTGCCAAACTGGTACATCAAACTTCTTTCTGCACTTGAAAAGAACGTCCACTCCTTCAGACACGCACCTGTCGGCCTCCATCAGGAGCCAGGCCAGCCACTTGCCTCACCAAGCTGAGCAGCTCGGGCACTGCCTTGTAAGGTTCCACGGCGAATTTTGGTCCCCTCGCCAGAACACAGTTGATGCGGTACAGAAGAGTCACGTCGCCCAAGGTTCTGACGTTGTCCTTCCTGGCTGTTGGAGCCGAGCGCGCAGAAGCACGCAGTTCCGAAAGAGTCTGCGACCACACACACTCAGCCGTCGAGTCCGCCAGAACGCTGAATTCCCGCCACTTCCTGCTAGGTCGGGGCTGTGCAGATGGTCCGTGAAAACGCAGATACAGGCACTCTCGGTAGAACCGCGCTTGCCTATTCCACTCGGACTGAAGAATTTTACTTACAATTTTAATTCAACAATTCTTCAACAATTTTACTGGGCACTGCAGGTAGATGTGGCTATTTTCGGCTGAATAGCGCTGTACCTACATGCACAGGATTTCATTAATTGTAAAAGGATAGTGCAGAAAGGGTGGTTGATCACGCATGCAGCTAGCATTGCCTCATGGTACAAGGCAGTTATTTACCCGCTTCTGTTTCTTGCAACCGTGTTTACTTGTGTCGAACAGTCTGGTTTTTAAATTGTTGTTCCTTGGACTATAAACTGTGCCATCACTAGCTATCTCAGACCTCATTTGAAATATGTTTGGTGGTACCCAATGCCTAAATACATCGGTTTCGTTTAGGCATTCTGAGCAGTGCATGCATGAGTGCAAGGGTTTCTTTTCTGTTAAAACTACATTCGTTACTGTCCTGTCTAGGGGTTTGTGAAGGCAATTTTCTTAAGAAAACTTCAATAGTAATAAAATTCAATAGTAATAAAATTTTTCTCAAGCTGGTGACAGGAAGAAAGTCGATTGTGGCTGCATAGTAACTCAGTTATTTGGTTCGGCAGTATCAAATCTGTGTTATTTATGACAGAGTATGGCACTTGTTCCCTGCGATTTGCATTTCAGGTTTCATGTACGCTTATGCACTGCACAAAAGGCTGAGCTGTACAAAGGAACCTATGAATAGGAGATCCTTTGTGAGGACAACTTTTCGCATCAACATTGCGTTTGACACGGTAAAGGCAACAAAACGCTGTTGCGCCAGGATTGTGAGGAGTGGGGTGTTCACTTTGCCGAGTTGGCTTCGCCGACCCCTTGAATGCCTTTAAGTACCCGTATATGTTACCCATTGGTCTACAAGACCACAAACAGTATGACTCCCAAACTTCAAACTTTCGAGTTTAACTTCAAATTCTTTTAACTGAAAAGTTTTGGAAGTTATGCACCAGCCACCCTTGTTCGCCTGCTTTTTATGGGTATCTGTCTTGAAGTTGTGAAATGATGGCTTTGGGGTAAAACACAATGTCATTCATGCACTAGAACCCAATGAAAAACACTGCTGTATTCTTGAGTACAAAAACAACCATTACAAAGGAAAAAGAAAGTTGTCTTTTCAAGGAACGAAAAAAAAACTTTTTGCCAAATACAGCTGATCTTATTTAGCATTCTTCTGATTGTGAAAACTTTGGATGATGAACTAAATTACTTCACCCACTCTCCCCTTCCTCCACTCTGCTTTGAAGGTGGAATTGACCACTCACTGCGCAAAAACAAATACCTACTGGCCAAAAGCTGGCTGGAGTTTTCCACCGATGCAGAGGACATTAAACGCAATATTTCAGGTAGAATTACCTGCAATATTTCAATGAATCACCTATCTTTGTATGCACTTGTACCTGTGGTGCTTATTTTCACCACCCTCCACAGTAGGGGCGGTGAAGTACAAAATGTTACAGAAGGCTTACAGACTAGAGCTCACAAGTACAAAGGTTCAGGAAAACCACATACAAAGTAAACAAAAGTACGTGATTCGAAGTAATATAAAGAAAACAATTTGACCTAGAAAAATTGGTACAGGAATGGTTAAGTGGCAGCTTTAAAGTCTGCACAATTTGTGTTTGAATGACATTGTTGAAGGACATTCCCTTCGATGGCTCTGAATGGTACATCAATGAAGAGTATTATGCAGTCCTGCTCAGCATGGAAAAATTATTCGCTGAAATATATAGCCCTGCTGCTTAATTTGAAAGAAAAAATGAAAAGAAGGAAAAGAAAAGTGAGTAGCTTGGTTTGTTTGTAAGACTTCGTAATACAAACTGGATATATTGTAAACACCAGATTGTCAATGTTTTGCTGATGGGACCCTGAACCAGGACAAATTTGTTTGCAAAGCTGTTGACAAGCCAACTTTCTGTTGCAACCTTGGGCGGCAGCTTTTTCTGTATAGCTTATTGAAGGTTATATTTAGTGTTCTAGATAGCATAAAGTGCTTTTTTATATAGCCGTTTTATTTTTTTCAGTAGACCAGTTTAGTGCTCTTTTTGTGGTCACATTTTGAACAGTATTTACACGACTGCTTAATCATTTGACTTGTGTGGTGGGCATTGCAACCGAACATTGTTTATTTTCTTGCACAACCCTGAAATCGTACCCAGCTATGCCACTGCAAAATTTTACATTCTGGTAAAGGTCAGTTCGCTAATTCATTACATGGCATAAATGCATGCCTTAGCATGGTCTTCCAGCAGTACTTCTCCTAATAGTGAAAAAACGTTTTCTGTTTTCCAGGTTTTACTTTTTCACTTCGAGGAAGCATGGCAGCAATTGCATCACACAATGGGAGCCACATAAAGTTCCCGGAGGGTTAATTTCTATTTTGTAATTTGTGGTTTCTCAACTAAATTTTATTTTTTGCAGCCGTCCACATAGTTTGAAGATCAGAATTGTATGAATTGTATTTTATATTTGGTCTGTTACAATATAGTCATCGAAAATAATTTTGTCTTGTGTACTCTTTTCAAGCACACAAATGCAAAAAACTCCCATAAGCTGAGTCCAGGTAAGTTTTCTGAGCATTGTGGTGTGATAGCACAAAAACAATTCCAGTGTGAAAAGAAAAGGTCGGCACAAGTATTGACTACCAACTCATTTGTTTTTCTTCGGATATGGCGTTATGAATTTGCTGGCAGTAAAAGAAATGGGTTGCACATTAGCACTTGCGTACTGTCTTTTCTTTTCTTGTTGCGCTTTTTCTTGTGTTTTCCCCACATGACAAGCCACTTAAATTTCTGGTAAAAACGGCCGTTAACTTTTGATACCAGAACATTGACGTATTTAAGAGTAACGCTTCTGAAACCGTACATCTCCATCCACGGTAGTGTTTCTGTAGGCTAGTGCTACGGCAAACGCCTGCAAATGCTGACACGGAACTTTTTTCGTGAGGTTCAAGTACGGCTTCACATCGTACTTGTGTGGTACGGCTTCTCACCGTTGCACTTGTGTTACGGTAAGTGTGCCGTCGCTTTCAACTACATCTTCAGTAGCGTATTTTTGGTTTACAGATACTTACCGGCATCAAGAGTTAGCGGTCATTGTTACCGTAAAATTACGGGAAAATTTTTAGTGTATCAATTCATTGCCGGCACAGCGAGCACGGAAACACAAATCACGGCGCTTATGCGCCGAAGTTGCCTGTTGTTGCCTCAGTGGGCAGGGAAATGCATTTTTGAAGCTAACGATGATTGCGAACTGTTTAGAACAGCCACACTTTCCGTGCGAACGCCGGCTCCTACGGCGTATACCAGCAGTACCGGCGGCTGATGGTAACGCAGCTTGATAAATGTCACTATTTCAAGCTAGAATAAGTTCTCCAAAGGTAATCGGTTTCTTTTTTGAGGGGCACAAAACTTTTTAATATTAAAAACTATAAGCGCCGAAACATTTACAAATGGTTTTTAAAGAAATCCGCATCCCGCTGTAGTTGGCGGCAAATATGGCAAACCTACTCCGCAAACCTCCTCGACTCCGCGTCTGCTTTTTATTTAAACGCGCCGTTTTGTTTCGTACAAAACCACTTTTTTGTCACTAGCTTTCTTGTTCGCCATGTAATTTGTAACCAGCGAACCGGGCATTAAGAGTTTTTTGTCAAAAACACAATTTGCGCAGTCATAGGCCCGTTTCGATTCTATGACATCCGGTTCCAGAACTACCCATCATTCCCATCGAAGCGTAAGCACCGCCTCGGTTTTCGCGTTGACAGTTCGCCAGTTTCCCCTCTTGTTATTGTTGTACGAAAGCCTATGGTGTAGGGCTGGTGACTAGACTGCTGCATATTCAAGGTCTTTGTTCGACAGCACGCGCGGTACTGCACAGCGCGCGAAAGTCGGATAGGAGGAGGAGAAATATATTTCTAAGAAAGGAAGCCTCCAGGCCCGTGTGTTGGGGTGGGAGCGGGGCTCTGGGAGGGTTGAACACAACGAAGCTGGATTTGCGCCACCGCTGATGTAGGCATACGCTTTCATGCTTCGATGTAAGCTATAATCTGTTCATACGGACAGGTTCTCAGCACACAACATTCGCCAGCGAGGCAGCGTTAGAACTGTTCCCGTTAAAGAAACATTCGCAACTCACTTCGGAAGAATTAATGTTTTAAAATGTTTGCTATATAAAACAGTGCCTCATTACTAGAGAACGGAACTTTAGGCAAAATGCCTATTTTTTTTCTTCAGTCCGTATCAAGCCTATTAAAGGAAAGGGAGCAGTTTAAGCAAGAGTTTAGTGCCTATTTTGACTATATCAGCTTTTTGGGGCCTAAAAGTGCCTGCTTGTGTTATATGTACCTCTTTTTGGATTTTTCTCACTTCAGAGATTGTTCTCGCTTCAGCAGCCCACAACGGGGTGTTTGCTTCACGCCGTTTGCAAGAAAAATCCACTAGCCGTGCCGAACACGCAAAAAGCCCAAACCGTGCCCAAGCCACCACCACCTGTAACTTGCCACCTCGGTCGAGCCACCAGAAACCCGTGCGCAGCGACACCGGAGCCAAGCTCACCGACGACACCTCGGTCCGCGCGAACTCTTTTGTTGTATGTCCTTCTGGCGTGCTGTGTCCACGGACCAACAGGGAAAACTTCTGCCCACGCGCCCTATCTATAGCTAACAGAATAAAAGTACAGCAAACAAAAAATGAACGCAACACAGCCGCGTACATGCTGCTCCAGCTCAAAGACGCCTGCTGTGGGAAAGCGCGTGCAAATCTGAGACACCAAACTTTTAAGATGATGCCACGAACACGTGCACCGTGAGCCGCCGATAATGGGTGCACTGCCGCTTGGAAAGATGCAGTACGTGTACCACGAAGAAGGAACGAGAAATGGAGCGTAGGAATGGGGATCTCAGCACTTTACACGTAGTCTAGTCGTGACACCCGTCATCTGCCGCGGCCGGGTAAGCATTAAGGGCATTTGGAAACCTAGTATTGCGGGAATTAGTTCCGAAGAATCTTACGCGCTGTCTAATATTGATAATCCGTGTATAGTACATAGTTACTGAATGTTGTTATTCCGGCAGCTTCACTAGTCATCCGCTTCTGCAGAAAAGAAGCTCAGCAGTTTGTACAGAATTATTGCACTTCCCTGTACTGTCCATGGGATTAATCGGTGTTGTGAAGAGCTTAGGAGGTCGCTCTGCTCCGTCAATGAATAAGTTGCAGTAAAGATCTTTCTTCTACGCGCAGTTATGTCTTCAAGGGGCAGTTACCGATTGTGCCTCTTCCACCAGAGCTTGTTGTTACACCTTCAGAAACTCGGCTGAGGGCAGAAAACTACACCGAAAATACTCCGGTTTCTACCAATAGCTTTGCAATGGACAAAAGCGCCAAAAGTATTTGCCCCACGCTACAGTTAAACATGACAGGGCACATTCGTGTGCTTATTTCGTATTTTTAGCTGAAAGCATTTCAGCAGCAGAGAGAGTTGGCGCCACTCTAAGAATGCTAAGTTCATTTGCGAGGTTCAGGACAAATCTGACACCATCCCCGAAGGACCGGTTGATTAAATCTGGCTGACAATATGGCAGGATTCCACGTGCTTAAATAACGTCCGAATATTCTGAGCAGCCAAAATTGTGATATTCCAGATGGAATTAGATCATGGAGTGTCCCGAAGTACAAGAACGCTCCGCCAACTTGAATGGACATTGAGCGTTGTTTTTTCGCACACAATTATCGACTGAAACGGGGTACAACTTCAAGCAGCAAACCATCGAAATTGGTGTGGTTTTCTGTGGCTTTCAATCTTCTCTTTTGGTGTTGAATCACCGTAATTTTCGCGTAATCGTTAAAATACGAACTCTTGTGCTGCTTATTTTCCGGAAGAAAATAAAACAATTTTCCCGCTGCACATTATGTGTCCGTGGTTTCACTGCAAGTCAAAAATTTGTGCTAAAATATGCTTCTGAAGCAAATAGCAATCGAGCCTGTATATGCCTAATCGAGAGTATTTGGTGCCTATATATGCCTAAATGGCACTTCTCAGTGCCTATTATAGGCGCCTAAAACCTGGATTTTTCGTGGTCTGGATTTTTCGAGGTCTTCATCGGGATTTGCGGCCAAACCAACTGCTCGGCTACATGCTGTCTGTTCTCACTTTTTAGGTTGTGCAAAGTGGCTACATCGATACTGCGCCTGTCCTGGTTCAGCTAGCTGCTATCGAACGGAAATCAGCCGTCTCCTGTGGGAGAGTTCCCGGGCCACCACATCGACAGTTCGTTCAGCGTATGCGGCCTGTATTGCCTCTACGTCTCGGCGTAGTTGGCGATAGCGCACGTGCATCACCTTCGTCGCTGGGTGCATCTGCACTCGGCCTGTTCCTGGAACTCTGTGTGGTGGCGCTCTGCTCGCCTTCGGGTGCCCCTCCCCCCTACTGCTTGGCATAAAAAGCCCTCCGCCGTCGTCTTCATCGGGATTTGCGGCCAAACCAACTGCTCGGCTACATGCTGTCTGTTCTCACTTTTTAGGTTGTGCAAAGTGGCTACATCGATACTGCGCCTGTCCTGGTTCAGCTAGCTGCTATCGAACGGAAATCAGCCGTCTCCTGTGGGAGAGTTCCCGGGCCACCACATCGACAGTTCGTTCAGCGTATGCGGCCTGTATTGCCTCTACGTCTCGGCGTAGTTGGCGATAGCGCACGTGCATCACCTTCGTCGCTGGGTGCATCTGCACTCGGCCTGTTCCTGGAACTCTGTGTGGTGGCGCTCTGCTCGCCTTCGGGTGCCCCTCCCCCCTACTGCTTGGCATAAAAAGCCCTCCGCCGTCGTCTTCATCGGGATTTGCGGCCAAACCAACTGCTCGGCTACATGCTGTCTGTTCTCACTTTTTAGGTGAGTGTTTTTCTGAACCATTGTAAAGAGATTTGCTCGAGCCAGTGTTCTTGTTTGGTCGCAGATCCCCCATTCTTTTTGAGTGCACATGGGAAATGACTTGTCGGCGTATCGCGCCCGAATCGGTAGCTTCTCTCCTCGCACCAAGTTGAAGTCAAAGTCGCGATTGTGTTGTGGCTATGTGCTCCCGCGTTGCTGCTATCCTCGAGCGTCACTTATTCTGGCTGTCGTTGCGACAAGTCTACTGCTATGTTCGGGCGATGTAGAACTGAATCCCGGGCCCGACAAACTCGATGACATTCTCGCCAAACTGGACGCCTTGGGTTCACAGAACACGAAGTTTCAGAGTGAAACCAGAGAGCAGCTGAGCGATATAGCGCACAAAATAGATGGCCTAACGGAACGCGTGGCAATCCTAGAGGCTGCTGCCAAAGGATATGATGAGATAAAGTCAAGCGTTCAGGAATCTTCCACCAAAATTAACAGCCTGCAAGACGCGGTGGCCCTTCTTTCTGGCTCCCTAGATGAGCTTGAAAACAGATCCAGAAGAAATAACTTAATTATCAAAGGAATTGCAGAGGGAAACGAAAGGACCTGGAACGACACTGAAAAAACCGTTCGCGATTTTTTTCGAAGTGAACTCCGTATAGAAGTAGGCGAAATTGAAAGAACCCATCGTCTAGGGCGCCAGAGAGAAGGCTTTGACAGGCCTATCATAGTTCGCTTCCTGAATTTCAAAAGCAAACAACAAATCTTTTCAAACGCGTCGAAATTAAAGGAGCGAAATAGCGAAACAAAAGTGTGGTTCGAAGATGATTACTCTACGAGGATGCGCGGTATCAGGAAGCGCTTGTGGGAGTTTGGCAAAGTGCACCATCAACAAGGTAAAAAAGTTCGTCTAAACTATGACAAGCTTTCAGTTGATAAACAGACCTACATCTATGATCCAGCTTCTGATACCGTAGTATTGCATGAAGCCGTCCCTTCTGATACCGCGCAAGCGTCCTCTCCTAAATGACGTCAGTGCAATAGCTATCCAAATTCTATTTCTAACAAACCCGCGCCCGTGTCATTACTGTTGGGAAATTTCCGCAGTATATTGCCGAAACAGGACGATCTCATTGCCGCCCTCATCACGTGCAGTACAGACATAATAATAGGAACTGAAACATGGCTTTCCGACGACACGCCGGACAGCCATTTGTCATTTCATCCGGAATACAATATCTTCAGGAAGGACAGAAAGACTTCACGTGGCGGTGGCGTGTTAATCGCTGTCCGAAAGTCGTTCCACTCTGTTCACGTCCCTGTTCCACCCTCTTCAATCGAGACATGTTGGGCTCTTGTTCGCTCTGCTGCTTCGCAATCTTCATGCGTTCTGATTGGTGCATGCTATCGGCCCCCTAACTCAAACACAGAATTCTTAACAACTCTTCAAGCCGAACTTGAATATATTCATTGTTCATATCCACGCGTTCCTACAATTATGGCCGGCGACTTTAATTTTCCCGGTATTGATTGGCTTAACAATCAAGTAGACAGCTCGTCCTCAATCAAAAACGAATGCAACAACTTCCTGCACTTACTAGGTACATTCTCATTGCAACAAATGGTTAAGGAACCCACTCGTGGCGAAGCTATCCTCGATATCGTGTGTACTACTCACCCCGACAGCATTACAGTGAACGTCCTTGACGAAATCAGCGACCACAAACTCGTACAGTTTAATTTTGACTTTATATCTACTTTTAGTAAGAATTCTAGGCAACACAAATTTATTTTCGATTATTCCAAGGCAAACATGTCTGCAATTAACGAGTTCCTTAATGAGTCGCTTGCACGGGATGAACACAATTTCAGGTCTAGAACTGTAGAACAAAATTGGATTATATTCAAGGAAGCTTTGTTGTATGTCAGGAACCACTTTGTGCCAAAACTACGTATCTACCCCTCAATCCTGAGCCCTTGGTTTACACGGAATGTAAAACGAATTATTGGGAAGAAGAAACGCGCCTTCAAAGCTGCCCAACGTTCAAATCACTCCGATGCGTGGCAAAAATACAAACAAGCATCGCGAATCTGCAAAGTCGAAATTAAAAAAGCAAAGGCGGGGTTTTTCAACAAAACCCTTCCAACCTTGCTAAAAGACAACCCCAAGCAATTCTGGAACACCATTAATCCTAATAAACGTAATGACAGCAAAAACCATGCTTCAACAAACCGACCTTCGCTGTTGGAAATAGCCGAATCGCATAACACAGCATTCTCCTCTGTTTTCACCACAGAAAGCTCTCTGCCGCCTCCGCATGTCACCTCTCACCCCGAGTGTGCCGTAATGCCCGATATCTTGATAACATTAGAAGGTGTGGTGAGAGCCATACAGCGTCTCCCAAACAGATGTAGTCCCGGTCCTGACCAAATATCATCTAAATTGCTAAAATTAACGGTAACCCAATCTTCCTCTTTTCTTTGTAAGTTATTTCAGCAATCCATCGACGAGAATTTACTACCTGGCGATTGGAAGCTCGCTTTCGTTGTTCCCATTTTTAAAGCAGGGGACCACACTGACTTTTCCAATTATAGGCCCATATCTCTGACCTCTATACCTTGCAAAATCTTGGAACACATCTTGTACACGCAAATTATGCAACACCTCTCTTCCAATAATCTACTTTTCCCGAATCAGCACGGTTTTCAACGCGGGAAATCCTGCGAATCTCAATTGTTTGAATTTATTACCGACCTACACACCAGTATACACTCGGGTAACCAAACCGATGCAGTCTTCGTTGATTTTTCCAAGGCTTTTGATTTAGTTCCTCACCAGCGCCTAGTATCAAAACTACACAGTTTTTACCTTAACAACAGCACGATCCTGTGGATACAAAATTTCTTATTGAATAGGTCACAGTGTGTCACAATTCATGATATCGTCTCTTCATCTGTTCCTGTCACGTCTGGAGTGCCGCAGGGTTCCGTTTTGGGTCCGCTTTTGTTTCTGATGTACGTGAACGATATTCCAGATTTCATTTCATCCAAAATCCGATTCTATGCTGATGACTGTGTGTTGTACCGCGAAATTAAAGACTGCAACGATTCTATACTGCTTCAAAACGACCTAAACTCTGTATCATCATGGTGCTCCAAGTGGCTGATGCGTGTAAACACTGAAAAAACAAAGGTGATGACGTTTACTAGTGTCCGCTCTCCTCTCTCCTGCGATTATTATATTTCCGGTTCCAACATTGGACGTACAGACCATTACAAATACCTAGGGGTAATTCTGACATCTAATCTATCATGGAACGCCCATATTGACCACATCACAAACAAAGCAAGTAAGACTTTGGGACTTCTACGTAAATCCCTTTATATGGCAACGTGGGAGACAAAACTCATGGCATACAATTCATTTGTACGTCCACAGCTCGAATATGCGGCTATCATCTGGAACCCTCATCAGATGTACCTTAAAAAATCTCTCGATGCAGTCCAAAATCGCGCTATCCGCTTCATTCTACGTAATCACACACATCAAAGCATTACACTACTCCGAAACAACTTGAAATTACCCACTTTAGAACAGCGTCGCGAAAATTTCCTGTTGCAGCATTTTTTCAAGTTATACCATGGCGCATCAACCTTTCGTTATTTGCATATCAAACCGGCAAACCACATCTCCCCCCGTACCGATCACCCCTTGAAAGTATTTCTACCGTTTGCACGTACCAACATGTATAAATATTCACCACTTGTACTGGCAATAAAACTGTGGAATAACCTGCCTTGTAACACTGCTGTAATAAGTGACTACGACGCGTTTTGCAATGCCTTATCACAGCTGTAAACACACTTTCTTTCAATGCAGTCAGTATATCAGTAGTACTGTTTGTTTATGCTGTCTGGATATCTGTATACTTTTCACTTTGTGAACTTCACCTATGTGTAAATATTCATACCATTTTGCACTAAATATTCCCCATGTTCGCTTCATTTCTCGTGATCTGTATTCCCCCCCCCTTATGTAATACCCCTGTCGGGGCCTTTAAGGGTACTCTCAATAAAAAAAAAAAAAAAACTAAAGTTCCGGTCTCTACTCATGACTATCTCGGCGTAAGGGAAAGCGGGGAAAGACGTGGCGCTGAATAGGCGGCACTGCAGTTCCCTTTAGATCTGTCTCGCTTTTGCGACGCGATGCCCAGTGAAAAAGATGTTCTGTAAAAGGTGGTTGCTGCTCTCTGCCACGAGATTCCCGCGGCGTATTGTGCCTTGTGGGCGCGGTCACAAGGTGGCAGAAAGAGCAGGTCACTGCGTTCTCACCGCTCTTGTCCTTGGGCGTATCCTAAACGCGTCTGCTGTGACGGAGAACGCACGCACAAACTAAAAGGAGAGAGATATCAGCAATTCAAAACCAAAAGAGCTAACGCGGAAAGAAAGTTTTTCGAGCTTAACCACCACACAAACGGAGAAATGTGGCCGTCGATCGACAGTGTGGCTGGTGTCATACAAGCACAATCGTAACTTCCTATTTCCTCCGTGGTACTTGGGGCCTACGGCAAACTGTCTTGAGAACATCTGTCTGGTTTCTCTCAGGGAATATAAAAACATGCAACGCAGGGTAAACACTGGCTAATGTCAAGTACTTCCATGGTGGCTGCTTAGCCTTTGGTGACCACGTGTTTTTGCGTTGTTTCGAAAATTTTGTCACGTTCTTTATAACGGAGGACACTCTTATGTTGGGGCTACGCAGCTAACATAGCGATGAAGAAAAAACAAATCATAATCACCTTTTCTTCGCGCTGGTGGCTGGAAATGGCTGTTCGAGCGCTTTTTAGACTAGATTCACGGTGGCTTTTGGTGCTCCGGACCCTTAATTAAGCGCAAGGCTACCCGAAGCGCGTATTTGATGTACGGTACAATATTAACAATTTTAGTCGCAAATGATGTTAGGGGCATTCCTATTAAACAAGATATAGCCAAGTAACTGACAAATTTTACCTTTCAGTCATTGTCACAATCTACATATGCACTTCAGACGCGTGTTGTGTGTCCCCTGAAAATGGATTCAGATGATGCGCATGCGCGGCTGGTTTCAAGACTGTCTATAATATGCCAACGCATATTGGTCCGTCAAGTGTTAGCAGAATCCCTGCTGCTGGGTGTTTGCGCACACATGTATGCATACGCTATCCCCTTTTAATCACAACTGCTCTTCTACAGAGGCGTCTACAAAGATGCAGATGCAGATAAAGCAGCTCAACATCTTCGCCCATGCGTGCCGTAAGGTTTATTCGTGGTGCAAGTTTCGAAAGCCACGTCACTGCTTGAACGCAGCACGTCGATTTTAGTGAATAAACATGGGCTTTTGCGTGCAAATGACAACACAACTGGAAGCACGGGATGAGCACAAACTCTCAACTAAATTTTATGGGAAAGATCACACAAATATAAGTAAACTTGTTATCAGGTCGCTCATGCGCACTCCTACAACCGTATCAATCTTTAAAAGCAGGTCCATTACATCTCTACAGACAATAGTTAAGATATAGAAGCTCTTGTTTATGAAAGGGCACCGATGTTTCCCTCACGCGTTCATCTCCTGTCTTTCTTATATAATAGGCCTCTATAATTTCCCGTGCCTTCGTGTCGCTGCACCTGCGCCGAACCTTGACTTCTTTTATCAGTAATCCACACTCACTACCCGTGGCCAGACCAGACAGTGAGCGGGCAAGTGGGCATTAGTTTTGTTTTTGACAGAGAGCTCATGCTCGCGCGAAGCCCGTGTTTATTCACCAAGTTGCACCAACTCGCGTAAGAAGTTCTTCTAAACGTTGGTTGTCCTCTAAACTTCGGTTTTATTGTCATGCACAGAGTAGCTACTGGTGAAGACAAAAACGCCCCACAATGCAAGTTACCGCCGCTCTATCAAATCTGTTCTACCCCGCCAACCTCACTCTAATCCCTGATGTTCCAGCACCCCATCAGTAATATTTGTTTACCGTTTCACTCGATGAGTAACGGTCGAACAAACACTGTACCTGTACCTGCAGAGATGGGTCGTTAGCATGCGTTTCACAGAATTTGCCACATCCGTAAGCAATTCGCGCTTCAGGCAGTGCACGTGGGTTGAAAATGTATACACAAAGACAAAAACGACGAAAAGGGCAAAAATTTAGGAAGAAATGGTCACATCTCTAAACGACGCCGAACCGGTGGTTAACAATACATTTATCGCTGCGCTCGTTTTTGCTCGGCGAGCGAAAAGAAACAAAGAAACGGGAAGCTTCGCCCTCAGCAAGCAGCGGGAGGTAGTGAAAGATGCAGTGCGGGATAAAATATTCAGCGCGCATCCTCAAAGTGCGCCCATTTTTGCTTCGCTCCCCGCTTACCACCGCAACTGGACCCTTTGCTCGTGTTGGGGGAGTGGGGCCCGAGTGGATCGGAGGGCGCCGGTTCTAAGGTCCGCATTAAGAGCCGGGCTTCCCGAACAAATTCTGCCGCGACAGCCATTAAAGTTCGTGTACCTCTTCCCTATTTTTGTTCGCATTCGCGCTTCGGAAAAGCGCCTTCAAGCGCAAAGCCCGGGATAAAATTGAGTGCCCCCTTGTTTTCTATTTCCCTCTCGTTTTTTCTTTCGCAACCTTGTTCGTTTTTTTTTGTTTTGTTTTGTCGTAAACGTTATTGCCCAAGCGACTCTTGTGCGACCCCAGAGCTTTCCTTCGGCAATTAACTGCGTTTAGAGGAGTTAAGAGAATACAAATTGCGCCATTTGTCCTCCCGAAGCTTCGTATATCATCTTACGGCAGAGTAAAATCGACACACGGGATTTTCTACCAGTTGCCTGAGCTCAAGGCATTTTTTTATGCCAGCGAGACAGCTGTGGCTGCTATCAAAGAAGCAAAAAAAATCATCACGAGATTGGTAATAGGCAATCATTTCGGGATATTTTGTTTGGAATAAAATTAGCAATTTGTTGTTTGGCTCAAGTGTATATGTTATTCGTATGGGGCTGATGCAAACCTGTAACGGCAAGCGTGTGACCTCAGCTGAAAGGGAATTTATAACAGGAAATCATGCCATCAGTGACAGCATAACATAGTGTAAGCTTAAGCTGGCGTGTTCTTCTTTAACGAGGCTATTTTAGTCAGCGTGACTAAATCTTTTGTTTTCGTAGTTGTAAGTAGAGTGCGGACTACTGATCCTGCGTGCGTTATGCAATAATACTTGCACGGCTCCCCAATTCACCCTTTGTCGAGCCGGTCCATACCGTCGCATTCAGTGCGCCGGCGGCGGTGCGGCGCTTGCCTCTGTTGGCTGGACACCATCAAAAATAGGTGGAGAGTAGTGATTGCACTGAGTTGGGTATAACAGATGGCGCTATTCTTAATGTACCAATAGTGAATTATGTTTATACTCGTCCTAAACAATGCTACAACAATGTCCCACATACCATACAGCTATCATCGGTACATTGTTAATCTCATAAAGATTAGTCCCCGACAAAACTTTAACAACTTGTTAGTGTTTTCCCGCGAACGTTGTTCTTCGAGACATAAATGATGCACCCAACCGACAGTAAAATATTTATCGGCAGTGCATTGTCGGTGTGTGCAACGGTTAATAAGAACATCGTAGGTGATCTTGTAGGGTTTCGTTTTTTTATTACTCATTCTCCTTGTTTTGCGTGGGAAACGCGAAAGGGCGCTGGAATAAATAGCAGGGATCTTTCTGATTTTCTTAATTTATTTTTGTGTCATTTATTGTTTTATTTCTGCAATATTTTTTTATTTTTCTATCGCTTTTTTACTATCATTACTTTTCTTTATTGTATTCCTATAAATGATTTTCAATAGCTTTACTTGGCATTTTTCACTTTAAATGAATTTGAGCGAGCAGGCATACGGGCGTGCGTGCGTGCGTATGTGCGTGCGTGTGTGTGTGTGTGTGTGTGTGTGTGTGCGTGTGCGTGCGTGCGTGTGTGTGTGTGTGTTTGTGTGTATGTGTGCGTGCGTGTGTGTGTGTGTGTGTGTGTGTGCGTGTGTGTGTGTGTGTGTTCACTCACAGCGCGTGCTGTGAGTGAACGCACGCGCGCGCGCGCGTGCGTGCGAGCGCGTGCGTGCGTGCGTGCGTGCGTGCGTGCGTGCGCGTGCGCGTGCGCGTGTGTGCGTGTGTGCATGCGTGCGTGCGCGCGTGCAACTGTAGTTATGATTGAAAGGGCATAACGTATGCGTAAATGTGTGCGCACACACACACGCACGCATGCACGCTCACGCAAGCACACGCACGCGCATGCACGCACTCGCACACGCACACGCACGCACACACGCACACGCACACATGCACGCACGCACGCTTCTTACAGTGAAAGCAGAACTGGAACTGTGACGCGATGCCTGTGTATTATACGCTTGAAAGGACACGGAAGCCTGCATGTAAATGCTGCACAACCTTTCACTCCACTACCCACACACCCACGCGATATCAAGCTCCAGTCCTTCCCCCAAATGCTCTTAGAGTGTCTTTCGTTCGAGATGTGGCCAGCTAAAAAGAATCGACTACCCCGGAAAACGTACCGTTCTGTCCCACGTGTGCAAGCGAGCCACACAATCCCCTCCACGCGTTGACAGAGCTTCACAGTTGAGTGACTTAATCGGGGCTTCTGTGACCTTCAATGCCGGGAAGAATCAGGCGTGTTGTATGTTCCACAGTTGGGCGCTCAGAGTGCGAAGGCGTATCGGGACACGATTTGTGTTGTTTTGGACTGGGGCATCTTTGGAAAAGCTGCTTAGGGGGCACACAATTTGCCTTTCCCGCTTACTCGCTGAAACAAAATAAAATAAATACGAAACGTCAGTTAGCTGGATATCAGACGCATACAGACATGGGCCATCCCATTTCGTTTAAAAATGTCATCTCAGTACTTTGGAAAATTTATCAAGCTTGAATAACGTTTAGCCTGGGCTCACTGAAACTGGCAATAAACGTTACGTTATCACACATTAAAACGGCGATCTGGGCGAGTTGGTTTAAGTTCATGTTTGAAAAGGCGCAAGAAAGGCACGGAAGAAGGTTGGAGGGCAAACAAGGGAAGCGTTCCGCTTGTTTGCCCGTCAACCTTCGTCCGTGTCTTTTTTGCGCCTTTTCAAACATGTTAGGACGCGCTCGAGGCCTGACCAACTCGGCTGTCTGGCCGGCTCAGAATGTTACCGCATTATAAGGGTTAAACTATCGAGCGTGAAACCCACCGTTTTGCGATAAAAGAAGTTTCGATACCGTTACTCTTGTATGATCCCCCCATCACCGATTTTTCTGACGTCGGCGCTGACGTTCAGCACAATGGCGAGATCGAAGGGCGGAGCCTAGAGGATTGCGAGAACCGCGCTTACCGTTGCTAAGTGGGCTGAAGATAAACAGCGAGTCTAGATCACCCGCAGAATAAACTGTTAAATTTGAATAATAAAAATGCGGTTAGAAAATTGATTGATTGATTGTAGGGTTTAACGCGCCGACGCAACGCAGACGATGAGGCGCGCCGTAGTGGAGGGCTCCGGATTAATTTTGACCACCTGGGGATCTTTATCGTGCGCCGAAATCTCGTACACACGGGCGTTTTTGCTTTTCGCCTCCATCAGAAAAGCGGCCGCGGCGGCCGGGAATCGAACCCGCGACCTCGTGCTCAGCAGCGCAACGCCTTAGCCACTTAGCCACCGCGGCGGGTCCGGTTAGAAAATTGCCAACCAGTGAGCGTCACTGTGTTTTGTCAAGGGACAGTTGCGGAAGTCGCCCGGTGTTCCTGTTCTTGTTAAAATCCCAAACCGATAGAAAGACCTGGTTCTCTCGCTTAAAAGGATGAGAAAACAAACTGAATGCGCCGATTTACGAGACTCATCGACAGCCGGAAAACTAGCAAATTAATTTCCGTAGGCCTCAGAGAGGGAAGGTGAAGCGGTTTTAGAATTAAAAAAAAAAAAAGTTGACTAGCAGCAAGCACACATTGAATAGTTTATGTGTACGAAATATTTTCGCAATACATGCAATAGCAGCGGCGCAATGATCAAACAAAAGTGGCCCGATGCCCCGCCCCCATCTCGCCGCGCGATGCCGGAAGACCGAAGAGCGCGGGCGAAAACCGGCTGAAAAACGTCAGACCTGGACTTCCGGCCGGATCGGCCGCCTCGGCCATGCTCTTTTCGCCGTGTTTCCTTGTGAATGATACTTGTTGTTGTTGCGGTTGATAGCACTCATTTGTGAAATTTTCGTGTTCAAAAAGTATGCACGAACGCCGAACGAGGCATACGTTATCATGCCGTATTCCTAAGCAGAATAATGCCACGCCGGGATGCTTGATAACATACGAAGCGACAGCCGAGTTGGCTGTGCTTGATGACAGAGAATATACTACACTACGTTAAATACTTTATAAACCGCTCCAATGCGGTTTTTTTTTATGCGACGGACTTGAATGTTCACATTAGATTCTAGATTTAGGAAGGGTGGGTAATACTGCTGTACTTTGGCCGGGGATGTTTCGTTCCATTCCAGAAACCAAGTCACATTTGTTCAGGAAGTACTTGTTTCGTTAAACGCGTCGGTTTTCTTTCCCTATGGGCTCAGGACAGTGTTCAAAAAAACAATTTTTTGGCGAAACTAAAACAAGGGGCCAATCCTGATAGAAGTTCTCTCCCGGCTAAGAGGTAAACAGTATTCCTACAAAGTAAAAGAACCAAGACAACCAGATTACTCATTTTGCAAGTATACATGTCACGCTAAGGTGATGTTTGTCTGGAATTAAAAAAAAAAACACCACTCCGAACCACCACCGTGCCATAATTTGTGTTGACTGCGGGGGCCTAATTTTTTGGCCAAGATTCCGTGTGGCTGCATATTATAACCTGGCAAGCACTTGTTGTCACTGAACCTCACGTGTGCTCCAGTGATAGTCGGTGATATACATAGTGATGATACTAAAAAAATTAGGTGCGAAGAGTAAATATACGGCCTCTGTCCGACTAGCGCGGTAAATGCTTAAATCTAAAAATGCTGAAACAGGCCAACGATTCATTATCACAAACGTTTGGTGATTGTTACCTAAAGTAACGTAACTACAACGTAAATGCCTTGTCCGACTGGTCTGTTAATTAACGAGGTGGCCGTAATATTGTAGCAGAATGCGCAACGCACCAGCGATAATCAAGCACTACTACAGCCAATAATGTTGAGCAGGCACTAGTATGCTGCAGTGTTTTCAGAACAAATGCATGTGAAGCAGTAAGACGCCACTCATCGAAGTGCAGCTAGCAATCGCGGAGGCGCCGTAGCGCCGCTGCCGAAATGGCGCGCGCGTGTGGGTCTATATACGGGGATGAGTAACGGGGCTGGGGTGGGCGACAACGAACAAAGGAAATACGGAAGCAGAGTCTGCTTGTTGGTTTATGCGTGTACCGGCAAGATGTGTCTCGCATATACGTTTACAGCGCATGAACGCTATTTTTACGCGCAGTGCACGTACGTGCTTTTCGCTGGTAGATTGTTTATAAAACGCCCAATAATCTTCGGCATAAATGGTTTTGTGTATAATACGAAACAGTTAAGGCAGTACCTAATATTAACATAAGGTATAAAATCCCCCTATGCTGGTTGCCTAACTCAAAAGTATTTTGATGGAACCCACTAGTCGACGTCACAGTCACTGCTTTGGGGTTATCTGTCGTGTAAAGCAAACTTAAGCTCCAAGATAATTGAACCAACAGCACGGGAAATTATAAAACAAACTTCCAGTCATGTGCGAAAATTAAACTGCAAGCTAAATTGCCGCAAAGGCAACCGTGCGATCGTTCGCAATGCTTCCGACAACCCGCGCGGCCGAAGGGTGTCCTCCGTTGACGTCATGACGGGCGCAACCAATCAGGGGCGTCAAAAGACGAAAAGCGCACGTCTTTCAAACGGGGCCGCGCTTTTTGCAAGATAAATGTCACTTGGACTCATGTACGATAAATTTCAATGTGATATTCGGAATCAGCGCGCAAGAAACTATAGAACTGTTTATCTAACTCAATTTTTTTGGAAAGCGCTTCAGCTTCCCTTTAACATGTGGTTGAGCAAAATAAATTTTTAAGCAGCTTGTGCCTCCCGCTACTCACTACGAGGTCACCGGCTCGATTCCCGACCACAGCTACTGTTTTGACGCAGGAGCAATATTTCAATGTCCGGCTTTGCAATATATCGGCGCACGTTAAAATCCCCCGGATGTAGCAAAAGAATTAATTGTTTTTTCTTACAGCCCGCGCCAAAGGGGGGGGGGGGGGGGGGGGAGGTGTAGCTTGGGTGCGTACAAGCCTGGTTTGTTTCCATCTATGCATAAAACCCTAGCTCAGTCGCAACCAACCTTCTCATACATCTACAATGCGGCCGTAATATATGGCTTTTTTTCAGGCAAAGAACGGTGTTCGAAAAACCCGGTGGGGACACTTCTATAGCTGTGGCCTTTTCGCGCCCGATTTTATAAAAAAAAAATACTTTAAAGCACACATTCGCTATCGAAGCCAGGTGCAAACGAGCGCACATAGTGTCAGCCTTTTTTGTCCACAACCACGGCCGGTTAGTTTGTTTCAGCGCCCATAAAAAACCCTCCATTGCTTCTTGCAGTGTCCGTAGCTATCCCCTTTCAGAAAAGTACTTGCGCACAGTTATTGCTACTCTACGCTAAGTGCTGCGGAGCGTCCTTCGATACCATTTTGTGCTGATACGGCACACCCACGCCGTTCCGAGCATCTTTTCTGACGGATTTTTTATTATTTATTTTTCTTTAGCCAGCTGCCGCATTGTCAGCCGACCCGCTAATTTCTCACGAAGCCCCCTCCCCCCCCTCCCTTTCAAATTCAGGCTTTGCTTTTTTTTCCCCTTTTCTAGCCTTGTCGCCACTGTCACGGCGTTCTGATCGTCTGTTTGTTGTGAGAGCTGCCTTTCCCACACTCAGCTGAGCCTAAGATAGCTTTCCTCGGCCCAGTATACAATCCGATCGATTTCTGAGAAAGAGATGCGTACCCTGGAGCCGTGAAAAGGAAGGAAATAGAGCGGGGATTCGGGCCGTCCGCACTTTTTTCCACCCTTTCTTTAATTTTCGCGCCCCCTTTTTCAATCCTGCACTTTTTTTTAGCTGCCGACCAAGGAATGGACTTTCACAGCGACGTCAAGGCAAGCATAAAGCTCGCGAAACAGTTTCGCTGCGCTGTTTACGGCGAACTGGAGCAAATCGGACTTCATATTTATGTCCGCGTGAGGCAGAGGTTTTCCTGTAAGCAGTTTCTCCCACTCCGCGTGTTTATTCCGATGTTTTCCCGCGTGGCGCGCGGCCCACGCATGGGTCGTTTTTTGTCCGCTCGGTGACTGCTCGTTGGTCGTCGGGAAAGCCGATTGTTCTGCTTGCTTGAGGCACGTGTACGCACTGTCGACTTGGTTAGAAGGAGAGATTTATTAAACCGTGACCTTGACTGAGTCTCGTTATTGTTCCTTCAATTACAAATTCACCCAGTTTTATCGCTTGGCGCGAGTGCTTTATCACTTGGCGCCAACATCACCACGCTTTCTTCTCGCTTTGTTTTTCTGTCACACTTTCGAACCTTCAGCGGCTTACTATTCCGCTGTCAGAGACGGAAGTTGCAGTGGAAGGCCTGTAATGTCACCTTAAAGCAGCCGCCACCAAAATTAAAATGGCGTCTGTAGCTTTGTTATGTGCTCCGTGCTCGTGCACGGAACCCCAACGTGCCCAAATTGGCCTCGGGAATAGAAGAATTGCTACAAATAAAATATTTCTTTACTCGCACTATTATATATAGTGTCTCCATTTGGTGATTGCAGATATGAGAAAATGAACTGTTATGTCATTTTTTTTTTGTTACCATCGCTAACATCTCCGAGAAAATAATTGACTAGAAGTTGAATTTTTTTATATGCTGGCTTAAACAAAACGCAATAACTTGAGAATCTATTGGTAAGCAATTAAATGCGAAATGCAAGTGTATTTGTAGACAATGTATGCAGACAGACGGAAAGAAAAAGTAAAATGGTCCGGACCTCTCACCTAGTAAATTTTATCGACAGAAGGCGCAGAGGAAGCTTGCCCTTTGCCGCGTTGCTTACAAAGCGGAACAAAATCTACAGCAGCGCCGGCTGCTGTGAGTGAACGCGCATCTTGACATGGGTGTGCACGCTTTATTCTTCTAGAGGGTAATTAAGCGAAAAATGGGGTGCAACAGTTATACACGCCGTATCCAAACGCGTATGAAAGAGAGGACATCGTTGCTCGCGAATTTTTAAACTCGTCTTCATCGTTGCACGTGTTGGTTCCTCATGCCACCGTAATCCAGGACCGGCAAAAGCTCACTGGTGTGACAACCCCGTTGCGCTAGTGGGGGTGCGTCTAGGCGGCCAGGTTTAACAAACACGCAGTTGGGTTCCGTCCTGTCTCCGATGCCTCACACAGCGGCGCAGGAGTCACCACTGAACCAGGGGGCACTGCACAGCGCCCTCTGGTTGAGTTCCTGTATATAGCTCCCCTAGGGGAGCAGAGTTGCGCGTCCATCCGCCATCTTGAGTTCCAGGTCGTGCGGGAAAGCCACCCGTCTCGCATGTAGGAGATGCCGCCCGGCCGCCGGGGCCCCCGCGCCAGCGGCAGCGGCGAGGAGGAATGGCGAGGAGCGGTGCAGACTAAAACTGGCGCACCTCGATCAGTCGGCTGCTTATCAGCTGAACGGCCGCCGCTGCCGCCGCCTCCGCAACTAGCGATGCTCAGTCACGGCCGGACTGGAGGAGCGGCGAGCGCGCACTTTCATATGAAAGTGCGCGCCCGCCGCTCCTCCAACCCGGCCGTGGCTCAGTTGAGCAGAACTGACTGAATACGGGGTCCATATAGTTTCTTACAGTATAACACTAGAGAGGAATCTGGCGCTAGCGTCTATGCGGTTCGCATCATTGAGTTTCATACTAATATACACTTAGTATGAAACTCTATGGTTCGCATCAAGGTCGCCTGTGTCGTCATGGGCCACCATTATACATCGCGCTCACCTTAGTTTCATCATTGGCTTGGATTGAAACGTTTTAGTGACCACAAATTTAAACAAAGTGCCACAAAAGCGCGAAGAATGGTGGGCAATTATGTAATTGAAAAAAAAGGCTGTTTTAAAACTAAGAAAACAGGAAGTCAAGGGTATTTTTGCCGGAAAGGTTGTGCCTGCTATTCCGCAGGCCAAGGTTGTAGTTACGAACAATGTTAATATTTGGGGGTAACTCATTAGAGACTGTGATTTTATTATTTTACCATCATTTCAAATAATGGTAATGTTTGAAGAGTTTCGAAGGTTTTTTGAGCGTGCCTATGAAAACGTTGCCTTCGTGGTGAACCGGTGCACCGTTCGCCAGCTAGTTTAACAAGAAAAAAAAAACGTGGCGTTAGACAGTCGTGGACGATGACAAGGTAGGACGCGTACAAGCGCCCGTATCTGCCCTATCTTGTCTTCGTCGAAGTACGTTTTGTTTCTTCTTTTCGTCGGCTACAAATTTCGCGGCGGCATATTACCCGCTCAGCCATACGGGAGGAGCAACGTAAGGTGCGATCACGCATTGCCTGCTGTTTCACTGAGCACGGCTACCACAGAAACGGGAAGATTTCGGCTTCCTTGTAGCTCGTAAATGTGTTAATGCATAGTGAAGAAAGCAAACCCCCAAAACAGCTTAAGAATCCAATCGTCGTGCCAAGCCCAAGCCAAAAAGGGGGGGTTTTCCCATGAACCCCCACGACGGCATGTCTTACGAGGAGCAGTTTCCTCTCTGGTATACTTACTAAGAAACTCTATGATGGGGTCTATTGCGCAGCACTGAAAGCGTCTTTTCCTGTCCAACTGGAACCCTTGGCGTGTGGCAATCAGACGCGCAACTCTTGCGCTACGCGATATACAGGAACTCTACCCTCTGGCGGCCGCAATGCCTGAACATCCTTTCGGCGATTGGAAATTAATGCTTTGGCTTCCGCAACTCGTAAAAAGAACTAGGTGTCCTCAGAGTTTTTTATTCTTGTTCTTTGTAACGAAAACTTTTCTTACACATAAATGCACAACTGCCATGCGGGTTTCCACGGCATCAACAATAATGGGAGGTTAGTTATCGGCAGGGACCAACAAAAAATTAGCGCACATGAAACGCAGACACACTGAAGTTTGTATACAGTCACGATTTATTACAATGTCGAACATGAGTGGCTACTTTTTCGGTCAGCGTGAAGATTGTGTAATAAAGAAGTACGCAGGAAGTCGACAAAAGAAGGGCTGCAATATTGGCTAAGCCCAAGTTTTAGTGTCCCGGAAAACCACCGAAATACATCCACGACCCAAACAAGTCAGCGACACACTCTTAAAGCACTAAAAAATATTTGCTGTTTGCGACATGAGACCAATGACCTAAAGTGGAATGTTTCAATGAAGCAAAACAGATTCACACTTAGACGAAAGCCGGAACGTCTGCGACGTAAAGGTTGTTGATTGTCCTTTGCGGTAGCATTCGCCACTGATGCTGACAGAGAACGCGTGGCAAGATGATGACTTCGTGGCTGGTTTCAGAACCCGGACATGTGGGAGGAAGCGATTGGCTGGACTGCCATTTCCAGTTAGCCTTCGCTGGCGGCGTTAATGCATGGTCAGTGCGAATGCGTTGAACGACGACTTCGCATCGAAGAGGTTGTGATGCAAAGGGATGAACGCGCAGGAATTAATTCGTACGTGTTCAGCCGCTGCCTCTCCTTGGCATTGCTCACCATGCGGTAGGCGTCCTTTGGCAATTCAAGATAGCTCGTGATGGAGCGGGCATGCCGCACGCGTAAGATAAGCTCACGTGTCTCAACCTTAGAGTGATTTTGGAGAAGGCCTGGGGTTAAGTCGACAGTAATGTTGACGTTCATAGCGAGCAACCACTTCCAAAAAAGGTTTGTACGGAGAAATGAGCGTGCGCGCAAAAGAAACAAAACAATCGCACAAAGTGGCAGCATGAATCACCTTCGGAGGCTCACGAGACCGCAGATAACACTTGCCTGATCTTATAATCAGACTAGACTTGGAAAGGTCGACGCATTTGATAGAATGCGCCAGCTAAAAAAAAAAAATGCGCGCCAATCCACCCTGTAAAGGGGGTTGGAAAGCGAAGCTGTAAACGACACCCACAATGATTACCCATGTGACGTCACTTGAATTCACACCAGTGGTTCTACAAAGAGGGAAACCAAAGACAAGTGAAATGCATTTAACCACACCCTTTGTTACTTCAAAGAGATATTTTTTGCTAAGGTAAAATCAATGCATGATTCATAAAGGATGGTTGTTTGAGTTGTATTAATGAAGCAAAGGAGTGGAAAATCTTTTCTTATTAAATGAAAGGAAGCTCAAAGCAGGTGTCAGACGATCTCACTTCTCTTGCGTCTCTGCCGTCGCCGACGGAGGCAACGAGATCGGCAGCAGAGACGGAGAAGTGAGATGCCATGCGTTGATGTGAGCTTTCTTTAATTTTTATAACTCCTAGCGCATGCGCACGGCGTGCAAACGGTGCACATGGTCGTGGGCGGGGCTCACAGCGGCGCGAGAGGTCGCGTGACACTGTCACGTGGCATTCAGCGAGAACACAGGGGGAAAACCGTGAGTTCACCGTCTGTCCCTCCCCGTCTAAGCCTGGGCTCGTAGCTGAATCGGTACGACAATGGGCTTTCGCTCCGTTTCTCTATTCGTTTCAGGTTCGATTTCTGGCGGCTCCAGTAACTTTTTTCATTTGTTGGCGGGAGTTTTCTGCTGACACTAACGGTTGCGAAAGAACACTTGGGGGTAGAGGTAAAAAGATTCGCTTTAAAAGGAATAGTTCGGCGTCACCAGCGAAGGAAGTAAAAAGACTCAAGCGGACGCAACTGAGCTTGGCTCCAACAGCAAGTATGCTATGGGTGCATCTGCATAATGCATTTGCAGCAATTTAGTTTGTTCTAATAAAGACTACGACAGGGCCATTGTCGTATACCGATTCGATCTTCCATAAAGCAAGCATGGAAATGAC
>NW_027526295.1:275834936-275917008 GCF_048455015.1 Haemaphysalis longicornis | reverse complement strand
ACTCGCACGGAACAATCATTTCCGTACACTTCTGCTGGTTCAACAAAACATGCTTATCAGCAACCATTATTCGGCGTAACCTAACAAAACCCTAGTGGCGTATAGCCACCCTGACTAACGTTCGTTAGCATTCATTCTAAGACACTGTGTGTGTAACAAAAGCGTGCTGGCATTCCTATCTTTCTCAATCCTATCTTTCTCAGTTTGGACGGCGTGTCTCTTGGGCTGTTTGCCCTTTGCAGAATGCGAGTCAAAAGTATTTGCCTAGACTTTTTTTTGCCATGAACACTAACGACAAAGTAATGGGGATGCATGGAGACCACTCGAAGACATGGTGGAGGAACAAAGCAGCAAACTTCTTAATACCACCTTTTGAATGTGTGTACAGTCTAGTCCACTTATAACAATATCCAAGTGCCAAGGAAATCTCATCGTTATAACCGATAATTGTTACAAGCGGGTTGCGAAATAAAAAGACGGACCAGAGCTCAAAACATTTTATTCGAATGCCAGCATGGTCGTACTACTAATAATTTGTGGAAAAGAAGTCACAGTCGGTCACCTTTGATTGCCGCGTGTGAAGCTAGTGCAAATCTTTTCTATTCCAACACCTATAGGTGCTTCACCTAGCTGAGGTAAATGACCTTGGCGGAAACAAAGTCCCTGAGGGACTGCGTCACGCACTGGGCCGCCTAAGAAGACACTACCTGAGTAGGCTGCGCAACCGCGTCATTAGAGATATCACTGTTGCACTTTTGGTGCACAATATAACCGGATTCAATCGTTATATCCAATATCGTTTCACTGGAGCATTGTAATAAGCGGTTTATTTTACCGTAGAAAGAATACAAAAGTTGCCGGTGCCATAGCTGTTCATCGTTATATCCGATATATTGTTATAAACGGTATCGTTATAAGTGGACTCTACTGTATTGCCCGGTTAGAGGATAAACCCGCTGTGTTGTTGGATCTTGATTGCACTCCACACCAATACGAAGTTGTAATGAAACTTTTTTTCGTCTTTATGGCAGGTTGAAATTTATTGAACTAATGTCATTTCCAAAAAAAAAAAACAAATGTGAATATTCGTTCTGTTCTATCCAAAACTTTGACAAGACCTGGCTCTTTTATATGGCATCGTATGGTTCATTCTTCTGGAAGCCAACAAGGTAAGGAATGAGCATAGGTAAAGTTATGCGTACAGTAAAATAAAGCGTCGAAACGTGGCAGGCCCATTCTAGCTTGTATAATGGACAACCAAGCCATCTCACGTGTTACTTTTACATGTCGGCAATGAGCGTAAAGAAAATATTAAGGCAATATGCAACCTGGTTTTATTTGTAAAAAAAAGACGTTTGATAACTCGCTGAAGTTCATTCCCGGCTCCGAGCGACATTGTTTTCGCCAAGAAATAGGAATATTGAAACACTTTCAAATTGCGCAGTACGCAACGTCACTCTAAGTTAGCATTTAGGCGGTGCGATCACACGTAGCTAAAGATACAACTACAATTGCATAATCTTGTTTTCTGAAGGTGGTTTTTTGGTCGGCAGCCGCCAATCGCACAAACAAATATGTGTGACGTAATAAGGGCCGGGAAAAGAACTGACTGCTGAATTGGCATTACTCCATCTGTTTTCTCCTTGTCTAAAGGAACTGTTTGCAAGTTGCGTTCAAACTTGGGTAAATATTATCAACACAGAGCGGCATTGTTGAATGGCCCAAACTTGTCTGTTGCCTTCATGGTTCCTCCAAGCTTCCAACCAAGCACCGTGCATTCAAAATTCCCGTTGAGGGAAGAGCGCTCAGGAGAAGCCCGTAGCAGCTACCGCGCATTGCATAAAGTGGGCTGAAGGTACTACGTATCTTTTAGCCATGCGACGCCCACAGGAATGTGTACGGAGCGTCACCATTTATTCGTTGGTACGGCTGGTATCCGGCGGTTTTCCTAGCGTCCACCGGTTAATTCGGCGTTCGCATGCCCGATCAGCGGCTAACTCATGGAAGAACCCGGCGGAGGCAGTGAGGTACCTCAGAGGAGAACGGGAGGTGTAGCAGGCTTCATAGATATCTCAAGATGACGGTGCGTGTTTCTCTTAGAGATTATATCCGATGTGAAAACGCCTTTTGCAGTGAAGGGGGCGAGGCGCGTTAGAATCTAAGTTCCCTCTCTCTCTGTTTCTCTCTCTCTCTCTCTCTCTCTCTCTCTCTCTCTCTCTCTCTCTCTCTCTCTCTCTCTCTCTCTCTCTCTCTCTCTCTCTCTCTCTCTCTCTCTCATTTGCTCACTTTTAAGGTTTCACAATGAAGAACAATGAAATGTACAGACTGTTGCATATTCATAGCACTAGCAGTGCGTATTATTGGCAGGGAGACAAAGTGGGCGTGCTGGGGAAAAATTACGTAGTACGAAAAAAGGATTGCGGCAGAAGGAACACGTAGCAGCGGGGGCAAACAAAATTGGCGCTCGCATCGCGAGGACTAAAGATGGGCCCCACTTGGCTCAATATTCTGGTATGACGGACGTCCCCAGAAGAGAAAGCTGGGAAAAAAGGAAAGCAAAAAAGCAGACACCGGACTCCGGAGGCGTAGAGTGATAAAAGGGAGGATGCTGCTTGGACGGAGCCATCCACGGCGAAGAGCCTCATGGCCAGCGTTTTCATTGCGTTGATGTGCAGTGGCCTCCCATTTTATATGCCTATGGCTTCTGATTTAACGGGAGACGAGGCGCAGTTTATTCTTGAGTCGGTTACAAGGCTTTTACCCCGACGTACGAAGGGAAGAAGCCGTCGGCGTCTCCTCAACTCGCAAGTTCCCGATTTCTCTCGCGCAAACGAGATGGGGAGGAGCTGAAAGACCCGGTCCTTTATCTTACGGCTTCGTGGGGGGCTGAATCACCCTAGACTGCAGTGTGCGTTTGTGGATCTTATTGCTTTATCTCGCCCTTTATGCCTTCGAGGACGTTCTCTTTAGAGCGATGCTGACGTCCACGGTTATAAACACCCGCAAGGATGAACGTAAAACAATATTAACAAAGGTAGCAGCACGTTGTGTTTACCAGTCGAGGTTTCGCAAGTGTTTGTGTCTGGTTTTTCTATGTTGTTTGTCTGGTGTCGCTCGGATCGGAATATACCACGTAGCAGCTAATTTGTTTGTACGATACCTTTACGTTTTTCTCATGCAGATGTTACTTTTTAATTTGAGAAAATATGGGAAGACAGCCAGACAGGCGGTCATTTGGGGGGGGGGTGCAGGGTAAAGCAGGTAATCGTAGGGAAAGGAGTATAAATAGATCACGCAGATAGATCGATAGGTTTATGGCCAGACAGTACAATGGGCAGACAAACAGACATACAATTAGGAGGACGGTCTAATAGACAGAGAAAAAAGACGGAATATGACAGACAGAATACGGTTCGGAGGACTCACGGGCCGGGACAGAAAGACAGTGGGATGACAGATTGGCAGACCAACAGACAAACATAGCATTCAGGCGGATGGATCGCCAGAACGCTTCTAGAACGGGAGTCCCGACAGTGGAGCGGATTGATTGACGGGCTGAGAGGCTGATGGATGGATGAGCGAATGGAGCGACTGGCGGATGGACAGACGAGCGAGAGACAGGGATACAGACGGACAAAAGGCGAGATAGGCAGATAACGAGTGGACCGACAGTATACATGGCAAGGCCAGACGTAGGAACAGACGGAGCGGTAGATGCGTGCCTTCACTCAAGGCTGTTCTTTCGCAGGCACACAGAAATACAACAAAATGATGCAGTGAAGTTGCAAGTAAGCTTATACCTCGTTTAAAAGGTTGGAAGTTTTTAATCAGGGCGTGTGAATGTTAGAAATTGTCAAAGAACGAATCATGTGTTCGTAGATGCGTGTCACAAACTTTCGCGTACCGCGTGTAATATTATTGTACAGCTTTTTAATATTATTGTATACCGGCTATCATTATTGTACAGTCGCTCGATTCATTCTATGTTTCCTTTTTATCCCCCCCCCCCCCCCCTAGAGAACACCAAAACATTCTCGTTCAGGGCGCCTATGACTCGCCATTCGGCCGCCGTAGGCGAAAACGGACGTCGCACCTTAATGCATAATAGATCGAAGATCAAATAACAAAATAAACCGCCATCGCTTCGCGGTACAAAAGCATTCGAGGCAAGCCTGGAAGTCGAGTAACGTTCACAGTGTTGAGCGGCGGAGAATTCGAAAAGGGGGGAAAGAAAGAAAATAGGCAGCTTCACTGCGGCGGGCGCTTTGTCTGTTTTCATTTCCCCGAGTCAGCGCGGCCATAAAAGGAACGCCCGTGCAGAGGCAAAGCCGTCTAGTTGGAGTGTCGTGATGTCACGGGAACTTTTTCCCGTGCGTGAATCGTCATTGGCGACCCGCGTTTTTGAAGACTTCAACGTGCTCCCAGGTTCTTGAGTCTTCGTGTTCATCGGACGGCCTGACCTACACCGTAGCTACGCTTTCCAGGTAGCCACATCGCCTCCGAACAGGGGTGCATCATCCGAAGCGGTCGATAAACATGGTAGGACGTTCGTGTGTTACATATGCATCGAACTGGGTACGTTTATGTTTCATTTTACTCCTCTGCTTTGCAACATACGTTTTGTTCGCTGTCCTCGTTTGTATCATTTCAGTAAAGTTTAAGTCTCTCGAATTTGACTATTGTTTTGTTACCTTTCGTCAATGTTTCATACTCTCGTGCCGGCACCGTTACTCGCCCTTGAAATTTAGGCCTCTGCTTTTTTTTTTCATTTCAAGGTTCTGTCTTTCCTTCAGCTCCCGTCGGCGAAAGCCACGCATCAAACGGCCACCCCCGCGTCACCGGTCACCTGTAGAGTCGACCGGTTTGTTTCTCGCCAGAGTTGACTTTCCTGTCCTCTCGGCAGCGCACCCTTAGAAAGCGGTGATAATGTGATTCGGAGACGAAACAGAATAGTGCCTGTTTAAAATACCGCATTTACTCGATTCTCAGCACCGCTTTTTTTCCACAATCGTCATGCCCAAAATTGAGGGGGTGCTTAGATTCGAAATACCTAAATGATACGCCCCCCACCCCCCGCCACATTTTTTCGCAGCCGTACCTCCACGAGACGGGCGCAAGGAACAATGTTTTATTTGGCGAACATTCAAAACAAAAATAGCTACAGACAGTGAACCCACCGCTTACGTCGGCTACTCGGTGTCCCTCTCCTCACTGTCATTCGAATCTGTTGTGCTGCTATGGCCGCCGCTCTCAGTATCACCCAGGAGGCAGTCTTCTGTTCCGTTGAAGCGGTTTGTAATTGAAAAGTTCATAAATGACTTGCCCACAACGTCAACTCGGTTCCACTTCCACGAGTCTGAAATCCACCTTGCGATGGTTGCTTAGAAAAGGGGTGCTTAGATTCGCATGCAAACTTTTTTTTTTTCAAATCTTTTCCCGAAAGTAGAGGAGGGTGCTTCAAAATGGGGGGGGGGGGGCGCTTAGAATCGAGTAAATACGGTAATTGAAAATTAATAATGACACTTGAACAATTAGCAGTAATTTCTTAAAAGTTTTCGCACACTCGGAATGACGCAGCACCAAGACCGACTTTCACCCTTGTCTCAAAACACGACCCCATGCTCTGACACCGCGAGACGTACCACCACAGGTGGAAAGACTCACTCACGAGTTCACTCAAACACCACCCACTCAAAACTCATGAGTGAGTGGTGAGTGAGCCTCCCCCGTCGTTCCAGGTTGGCGGGTGCGAATTAGTGTGAGCGTCACTCCCGGTGAGGCCCACTCACCATTTGTGACTGGTGAGTGGGGCTTGTGGTACCGGCCACTTGTGAGTGGTACCACCTCGCACTTATCACGGCTTATTGATCTCACCGAACTTGACACTCTGTACTTCTGCAAAAAATAACGCAGCCACATGTTCAATAGAATGTTTATTGAAAGTCGGGGAGAAATGTATTGATTTGATTGATTGTAGGGTTTAACGCGCCGACGCAACGCAGGCGATGAGACGCGCCGTAGTGGAGGGCTCCGGATTAATTTTGACCACCTGGGGATCTTTATCGTGCGCCGAAATCTCGTACACACGGACGTTTTTGCTTTTCGCCTCCATCAGAAAAGCGGCCGCCGCGGCCGGGACTCGAATCCGCGACCTCGTGCTCAGCAGCACAACGCCTTAGCCACTGAGCCACCGCGGCGGGTCGGGGAGAAATGTAAACACATAGGAGAAATCGTTTCAAAAAATTTGGGCAATAATAATTATACATCGAATAACCATAATAAGAACACAGACGCACTCTTGAGAGAGTTTTTTTTTTGTGAGATCTTGAAGAAAATTAAGTATATAAAACGGGATCGACGAACCATATTTAATACATAATTACAGGAGGAATCGCTTCTGAGAAATTGGGTACAGTTATGATTACGCATAAAAAAAGAATAATACGAACCTCGACAAAGCTCTAATTGAGTTCAATGGTTCCGACTTTGTTGTTTGTTTCAGGCAATCATTGGGCCTTCAGAATCTCTCATTGTATCGAAATTGAATTACACTGAAACTTCCGGATGCCTAACTGTCCGTGTGCTGATATGTCCACGAACAATGTAGAACTAACGCAAAAAAATTGGGTTATTCTTTTCCTTACGTTCCGTTGATTTTGAATTGGGTTATAATAGATTGTTTTGCTCCCTTCAGCAATTCTTTATTACAATTTCCGTTTGAGAATTTGGTGGCAGTGGAGTATGTCTTTTTACAGTGCAGCTGTATATCGCTCGTTCGTATGCGTCTCTTTTTGTTGCAAAGAAGAACACGCCTTGCGGCAAAACAAAATACCGCCGAATCTGGACACCTGGGCGTTCTTGTTTGTTGCCGCCATAAAGAAAAGTGGCCGCAGCGGCCGGGATCAAATAAGCGTACCTGGTATCAGCAGTACAACGCCTTAGCCACTGAGCTACTGCCCAGGGTGAACCAGTAAAGCTAACTAATACAGTTCAACTACGATTATTTATTATCCACAGAAGTGTTCAGTGCTGATTCTCTATCAGTAACCATTGAGCGCGACGGCTCTCAACGATATGCAGCGGCGCCGTATTTGTTTGTTCCGTCGTCCACCACCACTGCAGGCATTCGGCGTTTTCACAAATGCGGGCCAAGACCCGACCATTTGATGTTCGTCCCGACAAGAATGTGGTTGCCGTGATCGGTCACTGTAATTACTTGCACTGCTTGCAATGGTTTTTGAGATGCGAACGATCGCGAGTTGCCTGCTTCAAGGCCGGCGATGACATGGCGTGGTGAAATTCCGTTTTCCGCAAGGCGCCGGTGCTTTATAGTGCGCCTCCCGCCGGGCTGAGATGCGTCGTCACGTCTTTCTTGGCAGCCAGTTTCCTTCGCTTGCAGACCACGTTTCAGCTGCAGCTACCTCGGGACGCTCGGAGTGCGCTTGTTTCGTGCCTCTGGACCTACTTACCTGCGTGGAACCGTCGTGTAATTTGATGGGTCTACCATCCTCATGAGTGGGCAAGCTGTGCGGATATGTGTAGCACTGACAGAGGCGTGGTTCAAGCCGTTCCCTACTACTAAATGACTGATATCAGTCGGTGCTGGTTCGCAGATTCCATCTTTATTCCTTGCCCTCTGAATTGCACTGAAATGAACTTTCCTGCTGTTTGGACCCTTCAAAAGTTGATAACCGGTTAGGTTGACCATTTCTAAACCAGGTGTTGGTGGTTGGGTTGGACACAATAAGAAAATTCGTGCGTCGGGAGCTGCAGTACCCTAGAAGGTCTGTGCCAGCCACAGTGGTTATGGAGGAGACTGCAGGTGAGGAGTGTTACGTCCGGCAGCTCGGCATCTTGCAGTGTTCGGCGTAGCGCGCGCGCGGTGCTATCTCTTGATAAGATCTGAGCGACTGTCTGCGCGACGATGACGTAGTGTGCGCTGGCTTTATAAGCCGGCGGCCGTATCTGTGTGTGCTTCTTCTTGACTTGTACTTTGTGTTGACGCCAGTCCATGCGTCAAATAAAGCAGTAAGCCACTGCTGCCGTGTCGTCGTGCTCCCGTCATTTCCAAACTCAACAAGGAGCAACTTAGGGGACGTGTTCTAGGATTTGTGCATTGACTAATGATGAGGATAAAAGGAGTTTCCTGCGCAAGTTGTGCGGCGATGGCTGACTCCAAGGATGGATCAGCATGGAACCAAGATAACCGGTAATCTTTTCATTTAAACCGACATTTTCTTCTGTCTGGAAACAGTGTATATAAGGAATAATCCACTCGTGGGAAATTATTATTAGCCATACTAGCTGCGGCAACCAGGTTAAGGAAATAGCGATATTTTTCTATATGCACTTTTTGCACCTTGTTGTGCTTCGTGTTCCGTGACTGCGTTCTTGAATTACCTCAATATATATATATATATATATATGCAAATACCAGTGTCAGCGCCACGTAAGTTCTTCGTAATGGTGGTATATTCCTCTGTATACCAGGACATCAAAACTAAGCCTTTTGATTTTCCTAAAATTAGCCACTGGGAGGCACGCGAAGACCACTTGTGCAAAAAAGTTATGTGGCCACGGGGAAACAAAGTGAAATGATAATTATCGCTGTCAGCAGCCCAAATAACGAAAATTGAATAATTACCTTTTTGTTTGCCGCAGTAAGTTGGTATGTTTGTATTGAGAAGTTCGAGGCAGTCATGTTTATACACAGTATCAGTTGGAAGAACTCGTCCTTCTAGCATGTCTCTGCTTCGAGATATGCGACTCCAAATTTCCTTTACATGATTGAGCACGCAAGAGAGTTAGGATCGGCGCAAAGCTCCTCCCTGTTGTGGCGGGGCTGTTGCGCTATCATATCTTGATTTCACCAGTCGAGAGGGGAATGGGGACAGTTATCATCTTCGCCAAAGCCTCCGCTCCGCTGTCAAACTAAATGCTGCGCGCAACAGCCGCGTCACATAAGGAAGGAGCTTTGCGCCGATCCTAACTCTCTTACATTCGTAATCATGCGAAGGATAATTAAAATTTGGAGTCAAATATCTCGGAGCACAGACACGCTAGAAGAATTCTTCTGACATTTACTGTGTAGAAACAGGGCTGCCTCGAACTCCTCAATGCAAACATACCCACTAAGTGCAGATAACAAAAAGTTAATTATTGGACTTTTGTTAATTGGGCTGTCGACAGCGATAATTACCCTTTCACTTTGTGCCCCCTGGCCACATAACTTATTTGCACAGGTGGTCCTCGCGTGCCTCCCAGTGCCTAATTTTAAGTAAACCATAAAGCTTAATTTTCAACACCCGGTCTGTTGCTATTCGTTAACTAGTTACCATTGTCGAATATTGTTCTCACAAAGTGTCGCCTAAACTTTTACAAAAACGAATAAATGGGACATATAAGCCTCATGAACTGCAACCGATAACGCCGGTGAAGCCGGGAAATGGCGAAGTTGGGATTTGAGTGTGACGTCATGGCGCCAGGTGAAGTGTTTCGGGAGCGGCGTGCAGACGCTTCGTCGCTGATGTCCAGACACCCGGCCGCTTTGCGTGCCTGCGTTTGGAGGCTGCCCCTCTCTCACCGGTGCTGTTCCGCAGACATGAACGATCCTGAATGAGGACTTTAAGAGACGATAGTATTTCTTGGGCTACTTAGACCCGAAAAAGTAGCTGTCTGTCTGACTTTCTGTCTACACACCAAATTGTTTCTGTCTGTCCGTCTACCTGCAGGAGCGCTAGAGAGTGCAAGTGGTGGTTGCTAGTGCCGAGCGTGGGCGCGAGTGAGTTCTTGAAGAAAAAAAATGTTTTTTTAGCGGGTGTGAGTTAGTGGCGTCCAGCTTTGCCTAGGTATGCGTACCGCTGCGATAGACATGCGTGAGATAGTTGGAGCACGTATCCTGCTACGCCATGTTTTATTCCCGTGTCGCCGTCTTAGCGTCCCCCGAGCGCCAGTCTCAGCCACAGTATCGTGGCAATTTCAATTTTTATTTACTATAATCGTCCTAAATAACACAGTGTATTTTTCTGCGCGTTTGATGTTGTTTACGCTGCCTGCTTTATACAAAAACTCACATGAAGACCGTACAATTTAATCTACTGATTTAGGTTAAGTGTGTAATTCCGGATCCGAACTGTCATGAGTGTCTTGTCCTCTGGTGCACAGAACGAGTTCTTTGTTAACAGGGTCAGTGCTCCACACAATAATTTTCTATCTTGTGGCGGGCTTTCGTTTCAGTGCTTGCGTGTTTGACACTTGTGTCGTTTTCAATTTATACAGTGTGTTATAGCACAATGCTAGAGATTATTGGTATAGTCGATGCTCGAATTTTGCACTGCAAACTAAACGATAGACAAGCTTCAGTTACCTTTTCGTTCTTCAAGTAATGGTAACATTTCGAGCAGGTTTCACCGTTGTCGGTTTTTGGTTTGCATGCTTTTTTATTCACGTCTTTCAGCTGGTAGTTTTTTTTGTCTTCTCTGGTACGTTCGAGATTCCCAAATATGCTAATACATTCACACGCGTGTTTGTTTATTTAATTACTTTTTGAGTGATAGGGATCACATTTTGCCGTGTTTGACTTAGCGGCACATCCTGGGAAAGTATCCATAAAGAAATGCGGCAGCGATTCAGACAATTATATACTAATGCATAGCATTCTTATGCCGCCTGTCTTGAGTGAGAGTTTTTTCCAGCCAAATTTCTGGTTTTTCAAAATCCTTTCTGGCCAATTATCTCCAATTACTCTAATATAACGATTATAGGTGGGACTTCCGCAAAATCTGCATTATTATGGAAATGCCAGGAAATGCCAGGAAATGTCAGGAAATATGTTTCGCCATTTTCCGAAATTTTTATTGTTTTTCTTTTTTTATATTTTCAAAATTTCGTCCAAGCAATTATGTACGTTATTATAACGATCACATTTAGAACTTTTGCGAAATCGCATTAAATTTTTATTGTTTTTCTTTTTTTATATTTTCAAAATTTCGTCCAAGCAATTATGTACGTTATTATAACGATCACATTTAGAACTTTTGCGAAATCTGCATTATTGTGGCAATTCAGGGCGTTACACGGTTCGCCATTTTCTGTAATTATTTTATATTTTTCTTACTTTTTTAGTTTTTCAAAATTTTGTCCGACTAATTATCTCCATTTACGCCATTATAACGACTGCAGGTGTAACTTTCGCGAAATTGGCATTATTGCGTAAATGCCGTGCGTTATACGTTTTGCCATTTTCTGTAATACTTTTCTATTTCGCTTTTTTTAATTTTTTCGAAATTTCATGCGACAAATTATCTCCATTTACGCCATTACAACGATGACAGGTGGAACTTGCGTGATATCGGCATTTTTTGTGGAAATGCATGGCTTTACACGGTCCTGGTGGTGGGGGTACTCGGCAAAGAATGCTGCACAGTGCCTTCAGCAGTGCCAACATTGCTTTCAGGTACGTTGGTGTACTTTATATGAACCATACACAAGAGTTCAAATTTAGCTTGCACTCCATACCTGGAAGAGGAACAGGGACAGTAGAAAAAGACAAACCAAAAGTTGTTGCGTTCCAAGTATGAAGCGCACGCTAAAATTGAATTTAAGAGTGTACCAACTAGCCCCCAAACAAACCTTTAGAACATCCCATGCAGAATATTTAACATCCAATTGAATTGCTTCGCTCTTTGATTCGTCGTCGTTTAGGTTGTTCAAATATTTTATTCGTATTTGAGTTGGTTTTTAAAAAGGACAATGTTCACACACCTGCAGATTTTAGCGCTTCCCACGCACCATTGCTCTCAGAGAAACGCGTGATGCCTGCAGCGGCAACGAAATAGAATTTATAGGATAGGGCAAGCTTTCTGGCACGCGAGCTTTCTCCGCGTGGTAATATACTGGCAGTGTATGCGCGGTCCACACAAAGTGACCATATTAATACAAAGTCCGAGACTGTACAAAGCAAAGTTTCACGTGGCAATAATATAGAAATAGAGTCTGAATTTGTAGAAATGTCAGCGTGAACTTAAAGGGAAGCCTTCCTTATTCTACAAATCATTCCAGTCACGATGAAGTCAAGCTCTTGAAGGAAGCACCAGATTGCGGAGCAGTCTGTTGTGTCTTAAGAATGGCGTTGTTCTGGTTTCGTCTTTTTTGTTTGTAAGAAATGGGATACTAAACAAGAACTGCACGAATTACACATTAGACAGCATACATTTGAGGATACATTAAGAAGAAGAAACGTTTAATTTTTAGGAGGTTGAACTCTATTTTCGGACCTGTTATTATTTTTTTTTTGGTCATTACTGTTTCCTCCAAGCTGAAAGAAATGATCGCTTTATGGTTTCTATTTGTACTCCCAAACATGGAAGGAAGCTTGAGTCGAAGCTTTTACATCTCAGTAAAGCTATACACTGGGCTAGTTGGTAATTCATAGTGAACAAATGTAGCGCAGCGCTCGGACGAGTGTAATCTTTCGTCCCTTGTGTTTCTGCTGCGCTACATTTGTTCACTATGTTTTGCATCCCACTACGAATGGGGCCGTACATCTTACGGAAGGCAAACTCGAATAAACAACGGATTTTAAGGTATATGCTGCTAATTTAGACCCTTTTACATTAAATGAAAAAGGTGTTGGGTAAGAAATATATTTTGACCACTGAAAGGAAAACATGAAATGATTATTTGTGGAGCATAAGGAAAGCACAACGAAACGGGAAGTGTTTGTCTGAATGGCTTTTCCTAGCCTTTGACGTCGCTAATGTTCTTGTTTGACGCCTACTACAACGATATATTTCTACAGAAAATGGAACGCCTACCACTAAACGCTTTCTCTAAACAGGCGCCTCGTCCGCAAACATGGCATTCCAGCGCCGTTGAGCGGTGCAACCACCCCGCAGACTGTTGGAGCCCGCGTTATAGAGCTCTCTTTCGTATTCACACGGGCTCTGTGGAAACAAACCGACTGCTAGGGAAAACAGCGTGCCCTAAGCGGTGCATTCGGATAGCATTGCGCGCAGTGGGCCGGTACGCGAGCCAACTTTTCCTCGGGGGAAGAGAGGTCCTTCCCCATTGCGCGGTGAAGGCCGAGAAGCTTCCTCCCCCTCTCCCCCCTTCCACCTGCCGCAGCGAGAGCCGTAAGAGATGCTCGAGACAGGCCATGCGCGGAATCGAATATGGGCTCAGCCTGGGGCCCACATTCTCAGCGCGGCTTTCGGTGGCAGCGTTATTGGAAAGGAGTTCGGTTCGGCCCGTACCACATCGTCATTGAAATGCAGTGACGTGTGGCCGCCGAGGGGTCCCTGCGCCTTATTGCTTTTATTATACCGGCCGGCACTGCTGCTGCCGCTGCCGCCGCTAATACGGCTCTTATGGCATTCCCTTCCACACCTTTCCGAGGCCTTTCCACGAAGGGGGGCGCGGTGTGGCGCTGACCCGTGCCCTTCTCTCTGCTTGCCTTTTCCTCGCGATCGCTCGATTATATATCGCTGACCGAGTTCGGGCTTTGTGCTGGATGATTGTAATGTCCTGTTCGGCTCCATTTCAAGAGTGCTAGGATGATCTATCTTCTACCAGACGGGCAGTTGAATTTGCTCTCGGTAAAAAACAGGTAGCGGGCATCACCGGCAGCAAGAAAACTCCACCCACGAACCAGCCCACAACACCCTATTCCCTGTTGTTCGACCTCTTTCTGACCGCAATCCCTTTTATTTACACCGAAGAAGACAGAAAGAAGGGACTCAATTTCGAAGTTTTTGGCGCCAGGAACCACAAGTCGGGGCTTTCATGCCAAACTACAGAAGCGTAAACCGGACAGCAATCAACAGTTGAAGAAGTTGTTGAACTAAAGAATGCGCCAAACGCCTTTATACGCCAGAAACTTTAAGAGAGTGAATTGTAAAATATTTCTGTTTACATTTTTTTCTTTTCACACGTAGGCGCTTACGCTGTGGCAGTCTTACTATGAGCCGACCATATTTTACGGTGAGGAGCACTATACTTACATTTTTTTCAGTTGTAAAAAGTTAACCATTTCTGTTGCCAAAGTTCACCGAACTTAAACAGTTTTCAATGAGGTACGTCAATTAGATTATTCGTTGTCGGGGCACTACAAACAATAACTCCTGAGCAATACGGCAACATATACGGCCAGGGCTCGTTTGTAAAGCAAATGCACGAATGTTTAAAGATCAATACGTACTGAACCTACTGCTTCTTCACCTCTACAATGCATTAGCAGCCCTAGCTGCAGTTGAAGTTATTTCCACTCCGTGTCAACATGTGCGAACTTTACGGTGGGAAAAAAGCTCCCTGCGACTAACTAGGCGGCGATCTTATTAAGGAAAGCGCACGGGGGATTTCAAGTCTGGGAGAATCAATGCAATCGGCGCAAAAACAGTTATAATAGGCAGTCTAACAGCAGAAACGGACCAAAGAAATGGCCGGGACACGGCGCTGCACGGAGGAGGGCCGTCAGTACGCTTAACTCGATTTGCGTCCCTGCGCGTTCTCTTCTTCTGCCCCTGCCGTCTTCGATCTGGCGTGTTTCCCCTGTGTTGGAGTTATATCGCTTTACCGTAATTTGCTGACGTTGCCTCCAAAATCGAAGGAACGCGAGGTCAGCAACGAATTATACAATGGCGTGCGTCGGAAATGCTGCAGCTCCCGATTCCGCTCTCTAAATATCTGGCCCCCGCAATTTTGCGCTCTTTCCTCTCCTCGAACTCGAAGAAGCAAAAGAAATGGCACCGGAAACATATTTTTTCATTCCAAATTGCCGTCCGCAGCCGCCCTTTCTTCGTTTCGACTAACAGCCACCGCTATGCGCATTGAACCTCCCGCTTTTAACCCACGCGACGGCGCAGTTTCGCGAAAACTAACTGCGTTTTTTTTTTCTTGTCTCGCTTTTGCGTGTGTTCGTGGCGTCTGCATCTGAAAACAGCAGCTGCGCATTATCCTGGCAAGACCATTTTCGCGTCGCCGTGCTTCTGAAACGAAGACGCGGGAAATCGGATGCTGCAGCGAGCAGCGGTGCGCTGGCTTATAGTGCGCGGCGGCGGCGTTCGTCGTCCATCTCCGCTGCTGCTTCTTCCGCCGCGAATTTGGGCTGGAAAAATTTCTTCGTACGAGTGCCTTTTGTCCCGGCGTTTAATGAAGCTGTAAAACGTCGCCGTAAACTCGCCGGAACAAGGTTGGGCGGAACGAAACAAGAGCCGCCTTGGCTCGGGGAGGCGCTCAGCGGGTTTTTGCCGATGCTCCTTGTTCCCAAGCGCTTGCTTGCTACTTGTATACGGCGTCGTACGAAAAATAACGGCAGCATGCAGGGGGCCATGCATTAGGATACTTCGTTAGCGATGTCTTTTCATCCGAGCGGTTCGCAAAGGCTCTGCGACGTAAAGAATCATTAGGGGGACCTTCTCGTATGGGAAACATTTCGCCTTAATAAATTTCATCCTAATGAACCACCTGTTTCGTATTTTCGTTGCCCCGATCAATCGTTACCATTGCTCGGCATGCACGTTCTCCTTGGAAACGATCTTCCTTAGAAATTTTACAAGCGAGATGCAGAGAGATTAGGCGTATCGACCTTTTTTCGTCATCTTTCTGAAGCAGGGAGGTTTCTGGACAGCACCCAGTGTTGCACGTGAACACGCGCGCCGCTAATAACGTTGTCTCTTGAAGAACGACAAAGGAAACAAGAGTTTTGATGATTGTTTTTCTCAGATCATAACAAAATTGATAGGGATTATGTTTAATGAGACACAAAAACAAAACACCGAAAGAGGTACGTCGGATGAGAACCGTAGAACCTCCCAGGTACTTTTTTTAGGAGACGTCTAAGAAAGATAGCAACCTGGGAAGACGTATAGGGGCAGCTTTCGTTTAATTAGGACAGTTACAGTTGGATGAATCTTTCACAAAGTAACTGCCGGAGATATTTAGTAGCCTGGGCCGCTGTAATGATGTTGCTCTGCACGCCGCATGCTTGAACGGTTGAATGGGCAGACTGGAAAGGTGACGCGTTTATTTCAGGGCTAAAACGATAGATAGATAGATTGTTTGATTGATTTTGATTGATTGATTGATTGATCGATCAATCGATTGATTGATTGATTGATTGATTGATTGATTGATCGATCAATCGATTGATTGATTGATTGATTGATTGATTGATTGATTGATTGATTGATTGATTGATTGATTGATTGATTGATTGATTGATTGATTGATTGATTGATTGATTGATTGATTGGTTTAACACGCCGATGCTTCACAGGCGATGAGGCGCACCATACTGGAGGGCTCCGGATCCGGATTAATTTTCACTACCTGGGGATCTTTAAAGTGAATTTTTCCGCGAGGTCGACACTCTTTCGGCGCGGTTGCTTTCAAACTTTCGCGGCGAACAGGTGGCGGTTATCGAACTCACCGCCATGCGCAGCCACGCCACGCGCGGCCGTGCGAGCCATCCTCCTCGCTACGCCAGCGGGCGGGGGGCCACGGGACTTGATTGAGGTGCCCTGAACTCGAGAGGCAGTTATCGGCTGAGTCGACTTTCGTTTCTCTTCCAATAAAGCGACTCTCTCCCGGTAGTGAGGAGAGGCACAAGGGGGCTTCCCTCAATGCCGATGGCGACGCGGTTTCTACGGCGTACCCGACGAATGATTATATTGCCGCAGATGTCACCGGACCAACCGACGCAAGCGACGCCGAAAGACTCCGTGGTTTGCCGTCCACATGCGTTCGACGTGCCAACGTCGTCGTAGGCACTCGATGCGGTTAACTCTATAAGCCGTTTCTTGGGCGTCCATGCATGTAAGGGCAAAAACTTCATTAACGGGATGGCCACCACCAAAAAGAAGTCTCCCGCTTGCAATATTCGAAACAAAACAACGTCACGGAGCTTTCCACCTATGTCTAGTGGACAGCAATATAGGCAGTGAGCTGATTGACCAAGCAATATTTCGGTCTTCATATAGTTTCCGTGGCATGCGTGGTCGCGTAGCGGTACAGTAGGCCGCCTGGAGGTTTCCTTCTTGGCATGCCCATAGTTATGCACGCAACTGAGCGTATGTTTCCGTAAACTGTTACAATTGATATAATGAAATAATTGATATACGGAAATAATTACGGCTCCCCTTAAACTTCGCTATAACGATGTTTGAGTGGGTACTCCTTTTGTAGATGCACAGCAGACGGGGACTGCGTAAAATTTACAACTTCGCTGTGAACTAATTCTGAGTGGTGAATTATTATTGAAATTACTACAACCGTCCTGCAGTACGTTGTAGTTGTTCTGGTCGGGTATTTTTACTTCGAGTCGTCGTCGTTGTCGTCATCATCACCGTCATTTTTTTTTATAGTCGCCGTTGTCGTCTTCGTAATGATCATCATCCCTATATATACGTCCACTGCGGGACGAAAACCTCTAGCATAGACCTTTAACCATCCCTGATATGCAACGCCCGAATCCATTCCTTGCCCCCGAATTTTCCAATTTCATCCTCCGTCTATTATCGGCATTCCCTAATTCTAGTTCTATCTCCCGGTTGGCCCCCGGCTACCGCGATAGTCCACCTGTTGCCAGTTCGCCACACACTACATGCCCAGTGCAACTCCTCGTTTCACTTCAAACTATGCGGCCTTCCATGCATGGTTACTCCCTAATGCAAAATTCTCGTTTCCAATCCCTAAGCGTTACTGCTATCATCCGTCTTTCCACGGCTGTTTTTTTTTCCATGGCAGAATACAAATGGGGGAAAAAATGCATGCATGCACTTTGACTGAAATTGAATTTGCTTGCAGCGCTCTTACTCATGCTTGCTTATTGAATGAGCCGCGATGAAGTTTTTCTCCTCGACTTGAGAGCACAGGAGCGCATCTTCCGTAATAAATACAAACCTCCACCGTGAAAGCTTCAGCGGAGTAATATCAACGAAACGAGTGTGCAAAGAATGCGCCAAGTTGGTAAACTTGCGATGTGTGTGTTTTTAAAGATTTTGACAATAACGAAGCAAGCGAGCTACTTTTCTGGGGATAATGTTTTTATGCGTTTTTTAGCAGTTTTCGATTCCTTCGCGATATTTCGACACCGCAGGAGAGGGCCGAACGATCGCCGACGTTGTTCACTGTGTATATGCTGGAATGGGGTGGGAGCTCCAATAATGACTCCGGAAGTCTTGTTTGCTCAGCAGTTTTATTTTTAGCTGTTACTTTCGCACAACAAAAAACAGCTAAACTTCACGGCTTCTCAAGGGTCGCTGTAAACACGGATTGGAAGAAAATTGCTTTACGAAAAGGCGTGTTTGCCGTCGTCCGTGGGCGCGCCACAGCAAACCTTGTTGCGCTACGAAGATCCCGGACATCATGGGGATGTTCCCTCAAGGGCTGCTTATCGTCCCTCTGATAATACTAAAATGTTGACAGGTATTGCGGCTTGGTGTCTGCGGACTTTTTCAAGGCACCACCTTCGTTTTATTAAATGTACTAATCTCGGCCGTTGTTCGGATCTCGGAGAGGCGTACTGCGGCCAGACAAGGATCAAAATAAAATGAAACTGATACTCAAGACTTTTTACTATTAAATTATAGCTAAATGTTGTATTTGAAAAACTTAGTAGGTAGCGTACTTGAATTGAGGTCGCGCTAGTGAAACACACACAAACACGTTCGTGCATGTCTCGGTCACACACGTACGCAAGCCCGCGAGCGCACACGCACGCACTCACGTACATGCACACAATGCATGTCGCCTGCAGCAACACGAAAGGCCCTATAAGTAGTGAACAGGGCATTTTCATGTGTACGGTACATAAAGGAAAAGTATTGAGCGCATAGGTACCAGTTTATGTAATTCGGAAAACAAGCCGCTGAACACTTTCGAAGCTGCGTGAGTATTGAGTCCGATACGGCACCAGCCATAGTCGCGCAGGGGCGAGGAGACAGATAGAGAGGAGTTTATGATGCAGGGACATCAGCCTAGCAGCGAGTTTAGCTTGCTACTCCATTAGGGAAGGAAAAGGGCGACAAGGGGGAAACGTGCGAGCACACAAAAATTCTTTAGGGAACGCAGGAATGCACACAACACCCACATAGGCGTATGCCTTGCATGGTTGACATTTAAAGGTACTCATAACACATGCCAAGTGTTATAAACACACATAAACTCACGTAACACATAAATACTTAAAACCCACAACACATAGAACACCTCTCCTTCGTTTCGTCATGCAATAAAGAAGAAGACACATATAAAGTTACTCAACTTGTACAGGCGTAAGTTGTTAACAGAGAGAGAGAGAGAGAGAGAGAGAGAGAGAGAGAGAGAGAGAGAGAGAGAGAGAGAGAGAGAGAGAGAAAGAGAGAGAGAGAGAGAGAGAGAACGATCTTTAATGAGGTCTGGCGACGTTAGCCGGGCTAAATTGCCTACTTGCTACGCCAGATTATGACGTGATAAAGATGATGGGAATGATGCCGAAGAAGTTTATGCGCACAGAGGCGTGCAGATATTTACAGAGGCGTTCAGATATATACAGAGGCTGCTCTTAACCTGTGTACTGCAGGTACGCGATCATAGCTTTTGTAGCCCGTAAAGCACGTTTGGAACATGCCCATGTACCTAAAACGTCATTCAGTAGAATGTCCACAGAAAGCGGCGGGCCAAAATACACTGCAAAGGACACCCTTTGTGCACTAAATGGAGCACACTCACAGAGCAGGGGCTGCAGGTTTTCTTGCACATCGCAGTTTAGGCAAAGTGGCGAGTTCGTTTCAACTTAACGAGAAGTTGCGCGTGTATGCGGAGTTTCGACCACATGCGATGTAGAATTGCTTCTACCAACTTTACGAGTCCGGGTGGAATTTTGATTTAGTGGTTTGGATCAAAAGAATATAGCGGCGCCTAATGACATGATACGTCCCCCCAGGTTGCACGCTGCATGTTTCATGCCACGCTAGATGCAAGGACAAAGGTATCTTTCTTGAAGAATGGTATGAATATTTCCGATGTGCGATGGTTAAGCGCAATGGATGGAGCAATGTCCGCCTTCACATTTCCAGTTATCCCACAATGGACAGGAATCCACTGGGCTGCTATGTGATGGTGCGCTTGTGGAGCTTGGAGATGTAGGTCGTGTAACGTCAAACGAAAGGTAATCTTTTTCAAATGACACCAGGCATTGAAGTGCAGCCCTGGAGTCTGTAAAGATAGCCCACTCTCGTGCGGGCTGCTTGACAATGTGAGGGAAAGCCATCCGCAGAGCTGCGTCGACGTTCTGTGGCCGAGCATGACACTAAGGGGGGTACGTGATGACAGTATCCACACCCTGATAGTATATGATGTGGATGAAACCGATCCATCAATGTACAGATGAGTGTGGCCTTTGTATTTTCGGGAAGTATAGTCTAGAGCGAGGAACTTCTGGGCGGGACCCGGAACATGCCCCTTCCTCGTGATGCCGGGCACAGTGGTCGTTACCGGTATGGGCAAGAACATCCAGGGCGGGTGTTCGGGAAGAGCGGTGTGTTGGTAGACCTGCGGCAACAAGTCGCTAACTTCATTGGCCCAGCTTGTCGCTATAGGGTGGCCCCGCTGTCTTGCCACAATTCGCGGACGCGCACGAAGCCAATTCCGCGCGCTTAGAGCTAGTGGTGAGAGCCTCCGGGGTTCTGTCAACGTTCATATAGTATAGTTGTTTTTGAACGCCAATTCAAACCCTCCGAATTTGCTCTTGCATGCTCTCTAGTGCTTCGACAGTCCATTTTCATAGGGGGACCAAAGTAGGGATGCTGTAGCGCTACAGGCCAACGCACAGCGCTTCGTATAGCCGGAGAACAGAGCTGACGGAAGAACTGAGAGTTGGTAACCGGGAGTACCAACGTTATTTGAATTACGAATACACCTTGGATAGGTTTTTACAACAGCAAAGAAAAAATAAAGAACAACAAGCAGTTGAGAACGGTGTCAGAGCAAGGTGAGATGAGAGAAAACACAAAAACAAAAAAAAAATGGATTGAGCTGCTCCAATCCCATTAAAAATGTTAAAGCCAGTACAACGCGCGTGAAGTCTGCTGAAACAGCGAAGCTGACTTCGGCACGCTGGTGACCACCTTTCGTAAAGGCGGGGTTCGCTCACAACGCCCGCCACTCGCCGCGGTATATACGTATTCGGAACTCACCATTTAAGGTCTGCTAATTTATCGGCAGGGGCTCCGGAAGGGGGTGGTCAGGGGGGGCGGGGAGGGGGGGGGGGGGGGCGGATCGGGCCCGCTCCACCCTATCGTATAAAAAAGGAGCTCAGCCCCTCCCCCTCCTGTTCTTGACACAATTAGATAAATAATGGCTCTAAAACACGCACACACACGTGCGCACGCACACAAAACCAGCTGGAGAGGTGCAAAACGTGAGGCTCAATACCACCGACTCATTTTCCCAGAACGTACGACCCGCCTGCGAAGGCTAATTATTATTTAATTCCCGATTTGCCCAGCTTGTTTCATTTCATATTGTAAGTTGATACTGATACATTACTATAACTAGAGTTTTGGTGCCCCTGTAAAGAAGAATACACAATTTGCGTTCAATCATTTCACTCACGATGACATCTGTATCGTTAATCGACCAGATTTAGGCGAATCGCAGGTGCAGTTCGAGTGTCTCGCAGAGAGTACGATAGCTCTTCCATAACCGAACGAATAATGCCTTTTATTATCAGATTATGTACGACGTTTGAGGTGGATGAAAAGCTGTTTAATGAATGGCGCTTGATTCAAGAGTAAATTAGAAAAATCAAGGCTGACCTCAGAGAAAAAAAGCTATCCATCTCAAACGCCGAAACAAAAGAAAAATGGCGCAGCTTCCACTAGTAGTGGAAGGCTGAAGAAACAGCGGAGTTGGGGGTCAACCTAGCTTATTCCGGTTTTGAAGAGTTTTGCTAGGTTTTTCTAGGGTTTGCCAAATTTTGTTAGGTTTTTCGATTTTGTTTTTCCATTTCGATTTTGTTAGGTTTAGGTTATAGGCTAATTGCTGAGGGGTCAGGTGAAGTTTAGCCGGATTGTGGTAGTTTACGCGGTGATTACGCTTGTATGACGGTGGTACTGGGTATCTTCCGCTTTTCGCTGCCGCTTAGGCGCGGCGGCTGCTGCGCGGTCGCCTGCAACTATCCAAAGACCAGCTTCGCAGCCTGCAGCGTTCCAGCACCGAGCATAGCGGCTGCTTAGAAATGCGCTATTCCTCTGGCCATAGTACGCATAACAGCCTCCGGAACCCCAGAAACCATCATCACGGACAGTCAGGACGCCTATCGCACTATATGAAATAGCCTGGGGAGCTCTTTCACGCTAGCTGCTTTACGAACGATCCCCGATGTGTACCCATCCGCAAATCAACCTCATATGGGCATCCGAACATGCTGGGATCGAGGCCTTAGAGTCGGCGCACGATTGGGCTTGTGAATGCACAACAAGGACCCATTCGATAGACCCGTCTCTCCCAGCTACCACTGGCATCCGTTATTCACATACAGCGACATTCTTTATTAACACCGGGAAACTCGTCAACAATATCCTATCCGCTCCCGCCACTTTACCCTACAACAGACCACCACACTCAGACTTTTGTATATATCTTACCCACCCCCTAAACTGTTGCATATACCCAGAGACTTATACCGCCCAATGCGCAAGATGCGAGATTGATAAAGTCACACTCGCACACATAGTTTGGGCTGGCCCGAACGCAGCACCGACTTTCATTAAGAGTCACCACGATTGCGAACTAGCTCTGCACTGCAGTGACCCGAAACCCAACTGCGGCTGGTCCACCTGGCTTTGGATGTGCCGGCACCGGTGGCTAGCCCCACGAGGGCGAGGCACACCGCTGAGACTCCAACTTGTTGGCTTCTGGGCCTCCCGCATGCGGGTTAACAGAATAAAAGCCTCTCTCTCTCTGTCTTTCTCTCTCTCCTTCTTTCTCTCGCTCTCCCTCCGGTTGAATCGTAGCCGTCTCATATGTATGCTCTCGAGCACAGCAGTGACACGACGGCGTTCGCGCTGCGCCTCTCATCTTGGGAAGTTACGTACTTCTACCGACCTATGTTTTGCGAGAGTGTAAACGATGCCGCCGTGCGGAGTGTTGAAACGCTGTCACCGCAGATAAATCGGCGCGCCGGCGCAGTGACGTCATAGCTTAGCGAAGCTTGGCTCCGACTACGGAGCTGCGCGAAGATCGTACCGGGCGCTTGGCGCCGGAGTGTTTTTTTCTTGGTATTTTTTTGCTAACTCCGTAGGACCACGCTGCGCTGTTAAGGGGGCCTTAAATAGGGTTGCCAAGGCTATAAGGCCTGGGGCTTTCGCCCTTTTCTCGCGCCTCAAAGCGCTGTCGAGCTAATAAGCTCGGGGCAAAACAAACTAGACCCACTTGTCAGGGCGCTTTCGGTCAGAGTTACGCGCAGCCATGGGCTCGGCTTGGCGGTTCGTCCGGCTTTTAATTTTTGGCAGTCGGCGTGCATGCTCCGCCTACTACTGGCTACGTTACACTGCTCTTTGCTTCGGTCATGCTAGGACGGCCTGTCACTTCTAGCATAGGGGAAACGAGTGTTCGAAGGCCAGCGTTTGGGCGTTTGAAGGTAGAAAACACAGCATGCTTGCTCACGTATCATTAATAGATTTCCATCAACGACCAGCGGGCCGCTTGCGTTTCGTGCATGCGGCGCGGTTGCGGCGAACAGGTGCCTCCGAGGCCGGGTCGCGCATAAAAAGCTCAGAATCGCTGCAGTTATTCATTAACCGCATTATGAAGCCTCGCTGTCGACGATCCCCAGCTCAATCATTCACAGCACTATCATCCATTTCGCGCATTTGTGAACTGATTTTCAGCAATAGTCCGGATCTGGCGGGTGGCGGCTTAGCTGCTGCGGTGTTTCCTGATTCGTGCGAGGTTCTTGTCGACCTTGCAGAGGCAGATGCTTGCTGTGTTGCGCGCGTAGCCTTTGTGACGGCAGAAGATGTTCCGTGCTTTTTAGAGTTATTCATGTTTTGTAAACGACGCTATATATCAACAAACGCAGCTGAGCTCGCGTGACGGATCGTGACGATCGACATTCTCCTCTACAAAGATACGCCTTGCGGAGTTTAGCTCCCGTAGACGCCGCCCGAACTGCCAAGACCCCCGGCGGCTTCCCCCAAAGCCGGAAACGCTGATTGGCTGCAGCATTTGATGGAATAGCGGCGCTATAGTCTTCAGTGGCAGCTGCGTCATTTAGTCTACGTAACAGGTAAAAAACTACGTCAATGCTCCTTTGAATAGTGAGAAAAATTCACATGCAAACAATGAGAGAAAATAACACTTATCCAGTGAAAGCGCGCTTAAATTGCTACCTATTTAGGGCCCCTTGAAGAAGGAGTACAATAGTATATCTTTATCTAATAAACCACATATCGGCATACATGTAGGCCGTTCTAATAACAGGTTCTAACAACACGACGAAAAACACAGGACAAGCGATAGACTTGTAGGCTTCCCTAACGCGGCAGGCCTTTTGTGGCCACGTGGTATTTTTGGTAAGCTTCGCGTCCTCAAGATTTCTGTCGACTCTCCGCCAAACTTTTTCAAGGGCGCTCAGGGGCCCTTTAAAATAATAACGAAGAGGCGTGCGCTGCCCTAGAGATATAGGACGAGTAGAGCGCACACAAGAAAGTTGAGTTGATTTGGATAAACTTTGTTACAAAGAGGATTGCCTATGGCCTGAGTGGGAAAAAGGGAGAGTAGGATCAAAAGGTGTCTACATGAGGAGGAAAAAAAAGGTGGAAAGGGAAAATGATGATAATGATAATGAATGGACACGTTAGGCAATCGGGCACTAAGACTTTCGCATTTACTGCATTATATAGAGTGCTTAGGTGACCTTGTAATTCTTTTGAAAAGATACGTCCCCAGTGATTAAACTAGCATAAATCGCGTGACGCTCCACGCCAGGTGGAGCGTCACAGCGTGTTTTAAAAACGATCTTCCTTCTTGGGCTACTTAAGCGCGAATACTTTGGTCTCTCGGTATGTCTGTTTATCTGTCTGTCTGCCTGTCTGTCTGTAACTAGATTCAGCCACCCGGCCAAAGTGAAACAGAAGTTGCTCTATAGCTTTATATACCCACAGCCAAATCTAAACTTTTAAAGGGGTCCTGAAATACCTTCCGCCGATGCATGGATGTACATGTAACCAAATAAAGCAATGTATTAGCTATCTCCTCCCACAAGAATTTTGTTAAAGCGATGAGTATTAGCTGAGAAATCGTAAATCAAAAACCGCGCATTATCGTCCCACCGCGTTTCCTCCCCCTTTCAACTTACTCTGCGCTGTTGACGGCGCGATGGTCTTCCCTCCCGTGATGATGTGCCCCGCGGCGGTGACGTACTTCCGCTATTGCGCTGCTCGCACTGCCGTCTGCTACGGGCAAGTTTTGTTGACACCTTGAATCACGCACTCCGCTCAAGGCTGGGAAAGCGAACGAAAAACCTGGCCGCATGTGTGCGGCGGCCTGGCCTTGCCCTTTCACGGTGTACGTTGCTGTCTTATCTTGCGGTGGTGGTAATTCCTGCCGGCGGCGTGTGAACGAGACATTTTAAACCGATACAGAACCCGTGCACAAGACGCTTCAATCATGTGACCAGTTCAGCTTGGGGCGACGCGTGGTGGAGAGCGGCAACTCTATGCTGGCGCGGCTCTGAGCTTTCTAGCGCTGGAGCGAGCGCCAAATTTGACAATCTCAAACATCGGTTGCCTTGGCAACAAGGCACAAACCGCCCCAAAAGTCAGTTACGGTTGCGTGATCCCGGTTCAGCTCGGGGCCCCATCTCGCGAAATGTGGGCACTTCAGGCGTACCGCCCACTCCCATTGGGAAGTGTGAGATGCGTTTGGCATTACAGGAGGCGATGGTGTGTGTGTTGTGGACGCCTTTGTTTCGCGATGAAATGCGACGTTGTGCTTCTGCGGGTGGATAGTGCTTCCCATGTTCTGGATTATCTTTCTCGAGCGACGTACGACTCAACCTCGCATGGGGTATGTGCAGTGTGCGTGGCTAAAAGCCATCTCGGCTTGCGCGCCAGAGTTAAGTGACTTGCTGTTCGTCCCCGCAAACCGCGCGCGAGGTGATTGCCGAATTTACGACGGGCAGGAGCAGGCAACCCATCGTCTGTCAATCGCAGTTCAGACTTGCAACGCATGTTGTGACGTTGTGTTCGTTCGAAACGCGTCTCTGGTTTGTTTTGAAGTTGAATAAAATGTATCCGTCAAACCCGGGCATTCGGCTCAGGGCGTTCTCTGCGATTGCACGAAAGAAGTGCCACGGGGCTTCAACGCTTTCTTTATAGAACGTACTCAGGTAAGAGAATATCCATGCCGTGTTATGGTCGTGTTGCATTCAATACGAACGGTTAAGCGTTTGTTTACACTTGTTTCGTTTGTCGTAAAATGTCCAAGCACTCCGGCACTCCGCTGGCAGATCAGCCGGCAAGCCGACGCTGAGAAGACGACTCATCTCTTTGCCGGAAATGCTTGAAAAAGCCGCCCAATAGCAGGATGTCTAGCTCATGACGAACATATGGGAATCGATGATGTAGACATGTGAAGATGGAGGCGTCCAAAAACACGAAGGGAAGGGTGAGAAAAAAGCGACAAACTTTGCAACAAAAGTGTGAGCTTTCCGCTGCGCGTAAAAAAGTAATACCTGGCACAGATGACGTTGACGACCCAGTCTAACGATTGCGCTACTTTATTTAGTGTGCTCAAAACGCCTTTCAGGGCCCCTTTAAGTCTTGTGGCCATGTTCATACTCGTCCAAATTGTTGAACAAGAAGGAAACATTGCGCAAATGTGAGGCAGGAAATCAGTGGATAAGGGGTATTAGCAGTGTTTCTTTATAAAAAAATTCATGGATGCATGATTTTTGAGAGAGAAAATGAAATACTACATCCACTGCAGAAAGAAAAAAATCACTCCGTCGCCTACTTACGCCCGCGCCACTATAGCTTCTGGCGGCATTTTAAGAAATCGAACGGCAACAGTTACGAAAGGTTCTACTAGATAGGTTCCTCATTCCACTTGGAATGCACGTGGACAAGTCCAACGTGGTTCTACGAACGTTGAAGTAGCGCGATTCAATGGAATACGGTAAATCTAAATTGGCTTGAGCAAACCTTTAACGTGTTTACTTTGGGAGAAGCGCGACGAGAGAAGAACATCATGAGAGGTGAGTGGGAAAGCGAAGGGAAGCATTTAGTTATAGTCTTTCGTAGGCATTTTCAATGAAAGGAGCAGATACGCGACAATATTTTTTAACGCGTCCTCGAGCAGCTGGCCTCTGGTAGTTCCGGCTGCGTTCACTTGCGGTGTTTGTTATGGCGTCGCAACTTAGAGATTGCGTCGCTATGCTCAGCGACTTTTGTCAGTCAATTTAAACTCCAGCAATAATCATCGGTTGCTGTGCTGAACTTTCAACACCTCTGCTGTTCCGGTCTTCTAGCATTCTTCTGCTAGAAGGTACAGGTGCCGTCCGAAGTAATTGGAGCACGGTACCTGCGGCCGAACCGCATAGGGGCGCCGTTCAGCTACACCGGGGGCAAACTAAATGAATAGAACATGCTTGCGCGCCTGCCGACAGTGATAGCCCACCTAGATATCTCAAGTCACTTTATTTAACCTGGCTTCGAGCATTCTGAGCAGCATACAGGTCACGGCGATGGCGCTGATAGCAGAGACACATCTGACAAAGTCTTTGGCACAATTCCGGCCAGTGCTGGATTAGGAAACTTTGGGGCCCGGGGCTACTGCATCCTTGGGGCCTTAATGATGACGACGATGATGATGATCCCGCTTCAATATGGTTAAATAACGCATAAAAATCCACAGGACGTACGTATTATCGCAAATTGTAGCCAGTAAAGTTTTTTCTCAGAAGTGCGGTGTGGATCAGGAGCCAAATCGAAAGGCTCTGGCTGATTTGGCATGGGGCTCAGCATGGAGATGGTGTTGAAAATTTCGGAGATTGTGGCCGAAGTGACGAACTCGAGGTGTTGTTGATATGATGAAGGGCAGTATAGAATTTTATACAACTATATATTAACAAAGCTCAGTAGAAGCGTAATAAAAAAAAAATCCCCGCATTTCCCCGAGGGGAAAAATGTGAAAGTGCGAATCCACGAGTTGAATTTGCGCGGTTCGGTAATGTTCGCGAAAGAGAGATCACACACACACACACACAACTACAAAGAAAGAAAGATGCATTTATTCACAGACACCTATTTGTGTTGTCGTTGTACTTGATTGCTAGAGCGGATCTCAGCTTTGAAATTTCGTGTCAGTACTCCTTTAAGCGGGTGCATTAGCCCTTCTCACGCCCGATTCTTGGCCAATCCCCCACGTGGGTATGTGCCTTGTCAGCGGCCAGGCAGCGCGCGCCCATCTCCCCCCGTTGCCAAGGAAGACGAGGAGATTCCTGGCCAATCCCCCACGTGGGTATGTGCCATGTCAGCGGCCAGGCAGCGCGCGCCCATCTCCCCCCATTGCCAAGGAAGACGAGGAGCGCGCGCACCCGCAGCTGTTGCTATGCGGACGGCGGCGGACGCTTCAGGCTCGCTTAAGAAGTGCATTCGCACTTAAAAAAACTTCAAGCTCCAAATGCGTGAAGACCACTTGAGCGCCTCAAAGTCCCACTCTCCTCTCTCGTATGCTCCGAGTGTACACAAACCACTCGAGCGATAACGGCCGGGACTCTTTTCCCTCCCCAAACTCCGTCAAATTGCATGTAACACAGCTGTATCCTTAGCTGCCGATGCCATTATCAATCTGTCTCTTGGCTAAGGTGCTCATAAATTCCAAGCCTTGCATCAACGTTCGCGCCCCGAAGTCTCACGGGAAGCTCGAACGATCAGCCAAGACCGTTCTTTATGGCAAAACCTCGGAATTTCGTTGTCTCGACAATGCCCCTCCAGTTCTCCACCTGCATATATGGGAGGGCTCAAATTCCGCGCAGGCAGCTGCCAAACAGTTAGCCGCCACGGCTGACGGGTCAGAATCCGGTAGGTTACCCGCGCAGACGAGAAAGCAGGCGGTGGTCAGAACAAGCGCCACCTGTGAAGAACGAGAAATCTTCGGGGCGTTTCGCATTGGCAAAGAAGGCGATGGCTGTGTCAGCACCCCTTCTGAGGCATTGCCCAAAACAGAAGTACGGTTCCTGAATCGCAGATTAACGCCCACACGTGTAAAATGAATGAGGCTTATCCGTTTCTCTGTGATGTCTCGGTGTTTTTTTCTCTCCTACTATTGGTACCCACACCGGCGTGGTAACGTATGTGTGTGTCTAGTAAACAAATTTGCAATCTCCTCCTAAAGAAAGTTGATCGACGGAAATGCGAAAGGTAAAAGTGAGCCCGACTTTCACTGAAAGTGCGCCCAATCGATAGTTGAACTTCCAAATACCAAAATCGCCAACGAAAAACGAAGCCATGGGACGAAGTTTCGCGCATAAGTGAATGCATCTGTAAACGATGTGAATGTATACTAATGCATGGTTTATGCGATAAAGGTATAGTATCCTACTCCTTCTTCACGATCGATGCGTGTATACTGTCTTATCTAGAAGGGTCCCTTTTTCGAGATTTTTAAGTAACCGTTTCGACACAATGCAAGCCCGGTTCCAGGCACGCGCCATGTGTCCAGAGGTCTTGTCAAAGCTTTTAAGTCGACCAACCGGTCTATGGGGAAATGCGTTAGTTTTTTGACAACACCAATGGTCCCACTAAGAAAGCACTTGCTTTAAAAAATTCAGTTGAGGTCTCGCGTTCGTCCACGCATTTTCTTCGGTGTCCCGTCCTACAGCGCCAATAAAATGGGCCTAGAATCCTTTACAGCGATTGAACTTTTCAATAAATAGCTGCATTTCATAAGACAAGGGAAACGAGCCATGTCAGACTAGACCTCTTTAAATCGACATGATGGATAAAGATTTCAACTTCTTGACGATAGTGGAGCCCAAGCAGTTTTAATTAGGAACAGATTTCAAAAGGTGTGCTCCAGCAAATGGAGCACATGGAGCACCCAGCTTTCTTTAAAGAACTGTGAAGGAGAGCCGTCCCGCGGTATCTTTCGGCGCGACGTCCTATTCCCAAAAGGGCACGATCACTAGGCGAGACATCCAGCTCCTCCTGAACTTTTTGAAGGACACAAACCTTTGTGACTCTTAGTGATGTTCCACGAATAGTTTTCAAAGGCTTCACTGGGGCGAAGCCATTGACGGTCCATCTTGCAAGGCTAGGCCCCCTTGCCCACCTTCACTCATTCAGTGTTCAGTCTGGTAGTTTTTTAAGGAAGAATTAGGAATAAACTAATAGCAATGGAAACAATATATTTTGAATTATCATTTTGAGAAGACCACTTGCGAGTGTGTATTGACAAGTACAACATTCCAGGTAGTGCAAACAAAGTGAACCACTTCAGCGAGAAGTATCGAGTCGATATCACACTTATGTGATTCAACTAATCCACTATCTTTACGGAACGGGTCGTCATCGCAATGAACTTGCTTTTCGAGCGCTATACAACGACATCTCTGGAAGAAACTCTGCACCCAGGTATTGAGGTTATGGGACAGTGCTTAAGTTGTCAATAATTTCATTTAACAACCCTCAGGTTTAAACAGTTTACAATGTTCTTCAGAAATTACGCAATTATTCGAATGGCTTACCTTTTCTTATACCGAAACGTGCGCGCGCAGAAACGTCCGCGTACTTAGAGGTCCGTGTACCGAAAAGACCATCGAAACGACCTGTGCCGAAAAAGACTAGAACAGAGATCGGGGCCTTTTTTTATGTCAGTCAAGCTTTGTACTCCGACCTTTGGTCCAAGACGTCTTCTCAGAAAAGTCGGAAAAACGAGGAGGAGGACGAGGAATAGCTAAATGGAATTGAAATTGGCTCGAAGGTTGTCAACCATAAAGTTCGGGGTCCCACGCTCCTCCCCACCTGTCCCGAATTAACCAGCTTGGGTGTCAAGGTGAGGTGAGGTTGAAGCTCATTTACCTTCACCTTTCTATGGGGGCAGGAAGTACACTCAAGAAAGTTTTGGTTCATATGATCGAGTAGGACCCCTGCCAGCTGGGGGCCTGGGGCTCCACCCCCCTAGCCCCCCCACCCTTTTCAATTCTTTTCGAAGTATTTGTAGATTTTGTAACGACAAAAATCATCATATGGGGCATGCTATGAGACGTTCACTGTTAACATAGCCTCATTAACGTTTTTTATGCATGTAAAGCCCGAAATTACACCAGCTATGACCAAACCCATTCACCGAAACTAAAGAAGTCGAAGCCCAGGCGATGGCTTGTTGTGGAAGAATTTGCCCACACGTGAAAAACTCACGCATGTTCAACAACATATAACTTCTGGGCTCCAAGAGAAAACTTCAACTGGCTCAAAAACAGAGATAGAGAAACATCGCCGGGCTCGAATAACAAAATTTCCTACTCCGAGGTAAGGACGATTCCTGGCGCTATCGCGTGGGGCACCACAAGCCTTTACTTTAATGAGGTAATTGCAAAGAGTGCCGCAGGCACCTTTATGAGACCGTAAAAAATGGTAATGGGCTTTACGGTGCCTTTGAACAGCTCGTGTTTTTTTCTCCTCTTTCACTTCTCCTTCCAGAAAAAAAAAAAACGCCTGTGTCTTATCACGTTTGATCGCTGCTCCCAGTACTGTTCGGTAAGCGTTAAGCAGGAGTCTGCCAAAAGGGCCTCACTTTCGAACGCACTGCAACGCTTTGAAGCGGGAAACACAGTCTGGGCATCCTTGAGCCTAATCCACGAAGAAAAACAGCGCGAAATATACACTTACAAATGACAGAACAACGAAAACGAAGCACTATGCCGCATAACTCATTCCTTTGTTCGTGTGTGTGTGTGTTCTATGCTGTTTGTTTTTCAGGCATCGACATAAACATACAAGCAACTTTATTTAGTCGCCGGCAGAGCGCCACCACGATTAAATGGCGCCGCGACGTGGGCCCCTACATCTTCTCAGCGGGTTCTCCTTACTCAACTCCGGCGAGTGCTAATCCCGCGGTCGGTCGCCCTTGGAGGAATCTGATTATTCCAACATCAGCCATAACAGCAAAGAAGCAACGCAGTGGGCTAAATTCTTCGTGCATGATTGCTGTGAATCACTTGCATCCTTAATCGTGCCAAAGTAGAGAAAGCGCAAAAATAGCAAATTCAGCTCTATCATCAATCCTTTAAGCATCGCAGCATGGCCTCGAAATTTTGCGCTTCAATTGGGGCATCACCTAGCTCGTTGACTTCGCCTCTTGGCGCACACTCAAACACAGCGTTCCAAAATGACAAACTGAAGCGACCAAGTGCGCGAATTTGGCGAACGACGAAGCCCAACGTATGCTTTGCCTAAAAAAGTGCATGGGGAAGATGCAACACGCAAGGCGTGAATGGCGGTTCACATCGCCTTTTTCTTTCACTCAAATTGAATGCTGGGCCACTTTATTCGCCGAATATGCATACTAGGCCACTTAGATTGAGCATTCTGGAGCATTGTAGAGACGCCCTACGGGGACTTCTTAGAGTGTAGTGGTGACAGATAATATCTGACTAAAGCGCTCCGAAACTGTGCAGCTTTCGGAAACCACGCTCTTTCCCTGCGATTAACGTGCCCAGATAGCGCAGTAAATGTGCACCGGCTGTCTCACGTAATTTGGACAAAAGATTGCAAATAGAAATAATGACTTTTTCAGGAGAAACTTTAATATTAACCGTTAAGCTTGGCATGGATCATCGAAGGCTATTCGTATATTTTCATTTTATGACTGACTGAGATAATATAATTAAGTTGTTACAAGTTAATCCGGTGAAGCATTTTCAACTGCAAGATTGTAGAGCAGCTTCCGTCAAAATTTATTCGTGTGGAAGGTTTGTTTTGAGCGCAGTACAGGAAACGGGCCAAATCCAAAAGCGTCATACCGCTGAGCACGGACGTGTGCAGAACTCCCCTTGTTATGTCTAGCGCACGTCGACGCTGGTGTTATCAGCGGGCGCGTGGGGCCGCAACTTCGCGTCGCTGTTGCATTGCTATATACAGTGGAACCCCGCTGATACGTCCCCTGGACTTACGACAACCCGCTTCTTACGACAGATTACCGCGGTCCCGGAAAACTTCCCATAGAAACAATGCATTAAAAACCCTCATGATACGACATTCGGGTGCACGCGTTTCGCTTGATACGATGGACTCTGGCGCGGATAAACCGGCGTTTTATGGGCGAAGCTCCTCTTGCTCGGGCCCTGTCCCGTCTCTCGTTGCTGCTGTACACGGCACGACACATTAATGATGATTGTGGCAGGATCCCCCTAGGGATTGGCAAACCTATGATTGGCCGAGTAGGAGAGAACGTTCAACGCGTTCGTTGCTACCCATCAAGGAGAAGAGGAAGAAGAGGTTGTCGTTCGTCGCCTGCGAGCTCAAGACACGTACCGGGGGTACACGACACAAGGCGCTCTGCATAAGGCGACGGCCAAGGTGGCTAAAATGTCACACACCGAATTCACCAACTTACCCACGGAGATTCTCATCGTCCAAAACAACCTCTACATAACCACCACAAACGTCGACGTCGTCAACGGGCTTGTCAACGGAGTGGTGGAAAGCTTGACGTGTCGAGTCTTTATATGATGTTCGGGCGAATGTTTCACGGTTTTACCAATAAGCATTTTTGCTTCGCCCCTCTCATCATCATTCACTTCGTGGAGATGGCAGAATTTTTCCCATATTTTGCGCAGCTTCGCTGCCTCGTCCCGACCTTCTTTAACCCCGTTTGATGCTGCTTGATGCGCAAAGATCCGCAGGCAGGCGAGACCACTTGCTGAACAGACGAAAGCAAGCAGGCGGGTACTTGTGTTCGGGAGTTAACCTGCGATGGCCCCGCAAAGCAGCCGTACGCCGAAGCGCCAACCGCAAGAGGTCAATATTCAGGTGGCAGGCGGACCGTGAATATGAAGCTCCCGTCGAGCTTCCGATGAACGCGAAAGCACATACGACGCCACCCCACGGTGATAACTGAGCAGCCGCTTTCTCCGCCCGCTCGATCAAAGTTCCTTCTTTTCACGACGCTCTCTCTCACTTTAGTATTTCTGCTCTCCGCTTATGTCTTTCAAAGGCTCCGTGTGACTCTGGGTGCGTTCCAATTTCCCCTTTAGACGGCTTCGTTGCAGCCTTCGCGGACAGCCCGCCATATTACGCACCGTTGCAATTCGAACGACGCAGTCAACGAAGACTGATTCGAGGAGACGGCATCAAAGTCAGCAGCGATGCAGGCAACCTCCATATCTAAACTGGTAATTGACGCCAGCGCCACCTTTTTGATTATTATTGCTGAAAAAAAAGCACTTGTTCTTTAATTGAAATATTTAGTATAATTTACTAGTGGTGAAGATGACCGTCTAATTTTTAAATTACGTAATGTTTATAATAATAATAACGGTAATATTATTTATGAAATCTGCGGCTTGTGTTCTCAACATGTCTGCTACGAGGCTGTCGTCTGCGTTGGTGTTTTCTTTGGAACCGCGGCGTGTTCTAATTTTATTCCTTTAGACATCTAGTTAGACTGCTTCGTAAGCTGTCTACCAAGCTGCCCGCGAATTGGAACGCAGCCTCAGCTGCTTCGTTTGCTAGAATGCCTTAATTTACGCGCGTCCGCCGCAAGGGTGGAGACACGTATACGTTGTCACCGCCATTTTGGGTCACCCCTGGCCGCCGCAGCAAATCACTGTAGGAGGACTGTGCTGTCATTTTCGCCGCATCACGGCTTACTCGCGAAGTATAAATCATATTATCTATTTCGCGTTGTTGGGTATTGTGGGAAACGAAAACAGCTATGTGTTCAGCACTTTCACCAAATAGCGACGGCACAGGACCGTTCAAAGGGTGTCTCCAACATACGGGAATGCTGTTTTTTTTTTTCCATTTCCGTCTTGTACTATCGTTCGTTTCGCTTGGCCTTGGTAGTTTCACACTCGCCTTTTCCCCTCTCAATTCGCTCGACCAAGCCGGTCTTATCAAGGCGCGGGGCTGGTGGGCTATAAATAACGCCGGACCGCATGCGTGTAGAGTAGCGCTTGGCGCTTGGCTTGAGGTGTAGCCGGACGCCATGGAGGGTAGGGGCACAACATAGGCGTTATCTTTTAAACTTGGAATTTCAGCTAAAGGTTCGCAAATCGCGCGAGAACGCGCTGAATATAGTTCTTTAAATAAGTTCTTAGCCACCCCTGCCACGTAAGACTGCCTTCTAGGCCGGCATTTAACCGCACCCCTGTCGTACGACACCCCGGTCATACGACGCTTTCTCGCGGTCCCTTGAAAGTCGTATCATCGGCGTTTCACTGTATTCCTTTCCAGCGTACTTTTTCTGTCGCATTGCGAAAATTACCGCCGAAATTCCGCGTATTTTTTGGAGGTCGGCAAATTTGTAGTTGGAATATTCCGGCTTGGTTACTCGTAGTTGTTTTATTTATGTATTGCTCGTTAATTCATATCAATAGTAGGATAACAGATGACCCATGCAACACTTACTAGCTTTTGATAACTTTTGTTCGGGAAAACTGCGATTCTTTACTTAATTTTCTCACCCAAATTACGCTACAAATCTATATCGTGGAGATTCCTCGGAGTAGACTGCCACGGGTTACTACTCCTGGCGGAAAACGATTGTAGGCGTAGTCGGCAAGGAAGCTCACTCTGTCTCACTTCGTTCTTGAGCTGCAATGTTATCTCTTCGATTTATTTCTATACGACAGTTCCATCAGTGGTAGTAGATGTAGACCGTTTGCAGCGCGGTGGCCTGGGTGCAGCCATATTGGCCGGCGTGACGTCATTCGGCATGGCTGGCCTTTTAGAACGCGTTTCTCGCCGTGGCCTTCGCTGGTGCTCGTGCGTATCGCCGGAGTGGCTAGATGGGCGAATTTGACATTAGTTTTAGGGCTGCTGTTAATGGGAACGTGTTGTCAAACTAAGTAGGATGTACTAACGCTCAGGCATTACTTGGTCACAAAAAAATTGCTCATAAAGGTGGCTTGAGCGCTCTTGAATGGGGTTCATCGCCTAGTTTCCTGTTCTCGCGTTTCGTCCAAATAAAACTCTCTGAGGGCTTTAGTTATTTCTTAACTTAACGTAATCTCTAAGAGCAAGAAAATAAAAGCCTCAACGCTGTAATACGGTGTAATAAACACAATTCTGGATGTATAAATAACATGCATAAGATTGTTTTGGAAGCTTTTCTTTCCGGTTTATGGTTGGCCGTAAAGCCACTATTTTATGAATTGATATTCATAATATAGGGCTCTAAACAAATAATCCTGCGTGGGTGTGGAAGTTGCATGTTACTTCTTTACCGCTTGTACGTGGTTTGAGGTGCGATGAAAACGCTGCAGCGCTCAGCGTCATAATTGTCCGTTGACTTACAGCTGACACGGTCTGGATCCTTCTTCCGCAGTATCAGATGTTGCTTGTTCGGTATGTGCTAACTAGCGGCTATCAACTGTCATATGGCGCATACGGTGGGTGGAAAAAATCACATATGCGAGGCTAGTAACGGCAGGCGCGCTGTTGCGCAAGTCGCGAAATAGCACTTATCGCGTACAGTGAAGTTTATTAAGGTTCAAATTGGGTGATTAGACTTTGTGAACATATACAAATTTTTCATGAGCTGGCCCATAAAGCTGCGGATGTGAGATTTTTTTATTTCTATATTATGCAATACATAACTGGTGTGGCAGCATATGCGACATAAAAAAATCATGACTTTTTTTTCATGCCTAACCCACTTTGCTAACGGTGAACTTCGAGCGGACAATGGGCGTCTTCGGCAAAACCTAAACTGGAGAAGACCAGTAGTGGCGGGGGGGGGGGGGGCGCCATTTGGCTATGACGGGCCTAACTGCTCGTTGCAAACCTCCTATACCCCATAATATTGGAGCTATACCACTGTAGTTCTATTTCATGGAGCACACATACCTCAATAAATGAATACATGATTGCATGCATGCATACAAACGTACGTACTTACATTCATGCATATATGCATGCATGCATGCATACATACATACCTACATACATACATACATACATATATACATACATACATACATACATACATACATACATACATACATACATACATACATACATACATACATACATACATGCATGCATGCATGCATACATACATACATACATACATACATACATACATACATACATACATACATACATACATACATACATACATACATACATACATACATACATACATACATACATACATACATACATACATACATACATACATACATACATACATACATACATACATGCATACATACATACATACATACATACATGCATACATGAATAACAGAGGACCCGCTCTCATTAATTCCATGCAGTAGTGAGGGCATTTATTTTGTAAATATTCGCCAACAGTAGAGATGATTGTCGGCAGTAGAGAAAGAAAACCTAGGTAACTTTTGTGCCTCAATTAGCCTTTCTGAGTGAATACATGCACCTGAAAAATGGAAGGCATAATCATGTATACTCCGAACACAACACCGAAGTGGGGTAATAATCCGCGTTAACCACCTTTCTCGCATTTGTTTTGAGCACAGTTTTATTTATTTGACTAGCATGCTGAAAACATTATAAAAAGGTGACGCGCTTGCAAATACGTAAGCCTTTGATGCCATCAAGATTTTATGTAAGAGTAATGCTTTAAATACTTTAGGCCTGCATGCCCTCTCAGACGAAGGACCTGCACGTCATATTCATAGCTGCTAGACTTTACAGCTTCCCGTCTCGTCTGAGCGGACCTCTCAAAAATGGGCCGCATATTAAATAAAGGAAGTGCAGAAGGACAATTGAGAGGGGGAGACGAACAAATCAGTACACTTCGCTTTCTCGGCCCGTTACGTTTTCCGTTTCTTTTGCCTCTGCCATGCTTGCTATAGCTGCGCCCTCTCAATCTTTAGGGCTAAGTTCAGCAGGCAGCCAGAACATTTCGAATTGTATGCTCACGAATTGTATGATTTTGAATCCGCTTTCATTGCGCCAGATTTGTAGAGGGATTGAATTATTTTTTGCATATATGATCTTGTCTTTTCCTTCTATAAAGTGACTCCAAACGTTCTTTAAGCACCATGTTACGCTAGAAATTCAAATCGAAGCTTCGTTACTGCTGTTTTTCTCCCCTTCCTTCGCAAGGTTTCTGACTCTGCTCCGATGGTCAATTTTTGGGCGTGTACAGTTTCAGCAGTTCCCCTTCTTTCCTAATGCCCGAATTCAAAAAAAGTCTCAAGTTTTCGGCCACTGAAAAAAAAAAAAAAAGCCAGTCGATGTCAACCTCAGATATTGTCGGCAATTTTTAAGAGTCCCGAGTTTGGGTTACATGTGATTTGATACAACCAAATATGCGTGTGCATCTCAACGATTCAGGGCATGCCAATCTGGATTGATTTGATTGATTGTACGGTTTAACGCGCCGACGCAACGCAGGTGATGAGGCGCGCCGTAGTGGAGGGCTCCGGGTTAATTTTGACCACCTGGGGATCTTTATCGTGCGCCGAAATCTCGTACACACGGGCGTTTTTGCTTTTCGCCTCCATCAGAAAAGCGGCCGCCGCGGCCGGGAATCGAACCCGCGACCTCGTGCTCAGCAGCGCAACGCCTTAGCCACTGAGCCACCGCGGCGGGTGGCATGCCAATCTTATCACCGAACTTGTAGTACCATGCTGTTTACCCTTTCTCATGACAGAAATTTGCGATTTCTGAGCCACGGAAGTGTATTTTACGCCCTGCTGTTCACAAGAAGCGACGAAAATAGGAAGAAAAAACTGTGGTTTAAATTATTGTTCCTAGTCTGTGCAGCATTTTCATTGTACCCATCAATATCACCCATCACTGAGCAGATTGCAGTCAATGTATAGATGCGACACCTTATGATCAGCTTATTCAATGGTCGTGGAAGATGTCTTGTTACTAAGTATATCGTTTATAACAACTAGTGGTCGATATCATCCACACGTGGATAGAAGAAAAATCTAACGTTAGCAAGTTGCCTACGTGACTTTTAAGCGTGGCCGCGATATTAGGGAGTTTTAGCAGTCAGTCTGTTCCGTCGTTTACATAGTTACCGTGTTGAACGGGACCGGACTGCGCCTTCGCAAGTGGAAGGGCGAAGAGGAAGGGTGAGGAGGCGCACACCTCCGTGACGGATGCACGGGCATGGCGAGGGTTGGCCCGCGGAACTAACCCCCTACCGCGACGAATGCGCAAGTGCCCCGACGGGTCCCGGTCAATACGGTAACCACGTACAACACGGAGCATACGAAGTGCTAAATCTCTGTATTGTGTGAGGTTGTATTCACTGGCGCGCTGCGTATGCCGGCAACCTTGCCTGTGCCGCCATGCCAGTGCCGGCGCATCCCCGTTGCTAATGCGACGTCGAATGCTCGGCCACTTGCCGACAGATGTCGCTAGTCTCCCAGTTAACAATGCGCATTCACAAAGCAATAAGGTGTATCACAAAAATAGAATGGTGCCACCACGAGAAGATTTCATTTTAACAGAGGTCTGCAATGATGTCGTACAGGTGACTTGTGCTGCTGCGGTGGGTTCTGGGAGGAAGAATGCAGGGAGTGGCATTTGGTTTCAGTTTGCTAACGCCAAGCTTCTCCGATATCCGTTGCTCGAATTGGTCCTTCGTGAAATGCTCCTATTGAGAAGGGGAAGAAATGTCACCACCGAGTCTCAGATGCGCCACAAACACTCCGCAAGTGTAGGCAATATTGTATTGCAGAAGAGTTTAGCGACCGTTCAACCGCAGCCGGGTCAAATGGGTGTCCGTCACATCCACGCTCAACTTGCGGACAGTCAATGCGTTTAAAAAGCGCCTTCCTGAACAAAAATAGCTGTGCTGAAAATATATTTGCCCTGTGTGTTTTGGTTCACATCGCAATGACCCGATACGCTAGGCCGTTGACAATTAAGCTGAAGTAAGCGCGCCCACTGCTAATGCATGGCCTCACGTGTGAAGCAAACGTTACGACGTAATGAACGGTCCTCTGTGCAGTATGCGTACGCGGAAGAAAGAGCGTACATCCGTTTCGGTGCGAATGTGCATTTTAAGTATTCACTCAGACGTGCGAGAATTTTAAAAAGTGATAACAGAAATTGGGAATCTAACGTGCGTCAATGGGGCGATCCCTAAATTACTTTTTTATGAGTGTTTATTTTGCCGCAGGGCATATATATGGGGTACGACTTGATGACGAAAGTTGATTAGATAAAAATACTTCATTCGCGAAGCGAACTAAATTACGTGGTGTTAAATATTTTACGTAGCCGCAATTTTTTTCTCTCTATAGCCGGAATGGGTGCTGCACCAACCAAGCACGTATTACTCCTCAAATCACTCCAATGTCATAACAACAGGCCTACAATACTACCCGGGTTACGTACACACAAAACATGATTTCACGCAACAAAAAGCTCCCACGCACTCGGAACACACACGCTACACGGTCAGACGCAAGCTGCCGTCGCCCAAAATAATCACAAATTCAGGTGAACTTAATTCTTGCAGCACGGCAACCTGACTACGACCGAATGGACATGGTACGCCGCTGATACTTAGGCTAGGAAGTAAGCTCACACGCAACAACTGTATGGCCTCCGGTCCAAAGCAAAGCATACGACGTGATGAACTTTCCGTTGCGTGTAATGCCTACTTACAACAAAGGGTGGACGACCCTTGCGGAGCAAATATGCGTTTCTTCGTAAGTGACCGCTCAAACTTGTGCAAAATTTAACAAAGCGAGAACAAAAATTCCAAAACTTACCTCGCAAAGGCGTGACAACAGCGTCGGGTTGATGTCTTCCCGTACCAATCTATCCGAGCAAACTTTTCTCTGCTTCGCGTTTCCCGGATGGAATTCGAAGTCTTTTGCCGCCCTCGACCCTATTCGAGCAGCCGATGGTACAACACATCGGCATCGTGAAGCAACATAACGCGACACCGACGCCACGTTTGTTCGAAACGAGAAGCTAATTTTTACTTTGCTATCCGCTGGCGCCTGCGATAAAACCGGCTCTGAGGCTACAGGCTCAAACGTGGCGCTGTTTAAAGGTCTCACTCGGCCGCGCAGGAGGCAGAAAAAAAGCGGCAGAGCTACCACGTGACTTTCCCGCTGGTCAATGGCGGGAGTCGCTGTCCGGTGAAAAAAAAATGGCAAGAGACGGAGGAGGAAAGGAGCGCGGGTGAGGGCTAAATGCGGGGAGATCATAGGTTGGAGCTATCCTCAGTTATTTTAGGGGCCTTAGCTACACAGCCTCTATATGTGTGCGCAATATACAGCTGGACTGACGCGTGCAGTGGGGGCCTGTTTTCTGTTCCTCGTATGGCTGAACATACATCCCAAGGTGCAAACATCCACGCGCAAGAGCTGACTTGTTGAAGCGTTCAGGCTTTCCAGTTAGGATGTGCCACAGGTGAGGGCAGATTTAGTGACTAGCGGTTGGTGGGCACATAAGGCCCCATGACGGAGTCTGGTCCGGAGCAACTCTTGGACTTTCATCCATGAACTGAGAAATAGCGTGAGGGTAACCTTAGATTCACCGAATATATGCCCAGAGCTTCCGTATGCATACATTCCAGTACCGTAAAGCTCGGCCCAGGCATTTTACGTAAATCCTGGATGCCACACAGCGGGAGTCTAAGGAGAAGTGTTATAGAGCCGCAACATGGCAAGTGAATGGACAGCCTCAGGCGTTTGGCCCCAGCCTTCGAAAATATGCGGAATTGAGTAGAGGAGCTATACTTGAGGATCCGTTTGCAGGAAACCTGCGATAGGGAACGATGGAATGTAACCTTTGAGAGAAATTTTATTCTGGGGAACGTGAGCTATTTTTGCCTCGTTAAGGGCCAGGTAGCACAAGTAGAAACCAGGTCTTGTGAAAGAAACCACGGCATATTTAAGAGAGGAAGAGGTGAGGACAAAGCTGTTTGCTGCATTTGAGTTTGTATGCTGGGTTCGCACCAAATCGTGAAACTATTTTTTGTGTTTACTCCCGTCGTTTCACGCGGTAAACTTTGCCGGGCAGTGGAAGCCTTTGGTTAAGACTTAAACCTTTGACATCGTTGTGCGCTTTCTGGCGCAAAAATGGTTAAGGGTTGGTTATTTGCACTCCGTAAACTTAGTAATTGTCCTTTTCCTTTCTTAAGCCTACGAATAAGCAAGTTAAAGCAACGATATTCCTTTTCAGTCGCGTTTATCTTGCTCATCTCTCCCTTTAAAATAGCTTCTCGTAGGCACCAAGCGGCGGAATGTTTGTGCCTCTTTTTCTTTTCTTTACCACGCATTTTGTAGTGATGTTAACTTTTCCTGGCATCATATGCACTGCTAAAGTGGTCCCGTACCAGAAGCTTTATATTCAGACGGCCCATATTAAGGTTCGTATTCGGAATTGAGAGAAAATAAACAGAAACTGAAGAAGGAAGACAGAAGACACACACAACGCAGTTCCGTGTGTTTCCTCCTTTAGTCCCTGTTTTTGTGCGCAGTTCCAAATATGAACCAAGTTCAATTTGTGCGGTTCTCTGCGGTGCTTAACATTCAAGCTGTTTGTTCTTAAACGCATTAAAATGATCAAACTGAAATTTGTGTTTATCTCACTAAGAAAAACAGGCCAGCACTCATCGTTGTTATGAAAAACGTAGGACAACCTGACTATTAACGCGGATGTTATTTGACGGAGTTTGAATGTATATGGGCTTCTTGTCACTAAGTGTGTCAGGCGGCAAGCTGCTTCATGTCATATTTTTATGGTACAACCGCACGGCATTGCTGGACCCTGTCGCTGCTGCATGTTTTAATGTTTCCCCTTTATAGTGCCAGGCAGAAGACCATATGAAGACATCAGTGGTGCTTCATTGCTTTATCCGAAGAAGACCACATGAATGCCTAAAACACATTTTAGCAGGAAAACGCCGCTTTGCACTAAAATTGGATGCAAAATATTACAGAGTCTATATAATGCGGTTTTGTTAGAAGTTCCCAAAAAACTTTAAACATGCATTAAGAAATGCGAACATTGTTTACTAAATAATAGGTGTATTTGTTCGAATGTTACACACGTTTTTATCACAAGTCCTTTTTTCTTCTGTGAGGAATAAAAGATCCAGTCTCCTGAACATTACCTGCTGGGCCACAGCATAAATAACATGCCTCTTTTTATGATCAAAGTGTTCAAATTCAAGGGCGTGTCACTTCGATGAAAGCAAGTGCAGAAGTTCCTGTGAATTACAATTCCAAGTCTGAATCACATAGAATGAGACATAAGGGATTTTACATACGCCATTGACTTGCAATGGTCCCACGCCGATCACACAGTCCCCAGCTGCCTGTAATCGAAATACTTTGCTTAATATTATTTTCTAACCACCATCACCGTAACGCGCAGACAAAACACGAACGAAAGCATAAATAAAATAAGAAGAAAAATAAAAAATAAAACTAGAACCAATAAAATAAACAAATAATAAACTAGAAAAAAATAACTAAAAAAAACTAAAAAGTACAACGGAAGGAATGAAGAAGGGGTGACCTTTCAGGACGTATTTTAAATTTGGCTATTTTGCGCGCTGCGTGCTTTACTGCGTTTGTGGGTAGCTCATCTTGCTAGCGTGGGACCCCTTTTATTTTTTTGTATGCATATGTGGTCATCTTATTCGCTCTCGCTTCAACTACGGCGTTTTTTGCCTTTAGCCCGCGAGCTGAGCAATGCGAAGAGGGTGTTTAGAAAAACGGCCCTCGGGCGACCACTTCCTCACAGAGGGCGACTGTCCTTGTCCGGAATCGCTCCGCCCACAGGGAGCGTTTTTAACGTCCCCGCTCGGACAACCGCATCCGCTGTGCCTCCCCAAGCGCCCATCTGGGGCGACAAAAAGCTTTACACGCGCATAAAATCCCTTGCTTGCTGCTCCGTCTCTCTTATTTGCGGATATTCTTCAACCTTAAGGTTTAGTTTATGTAGCTCGTTGTTCTGCGAAAAGCGGTGCCTATTGCCCCTCTTTGAGCGCTGTAATGTTTTCCCTTCCCTAACCTTGTTTTGTGCGCAGTGGCTGCAGCCACGGTCCATCAAACTAAATTAATGAACGAACTGCCATTACCTGCGCCCTTACCTCAGTATCGGTGTTTATGCTTCCAGTGGACGTATACGCAAGCGAGAAGATAGCAAAAACAAGAGCAAGTTTCATAATTAAAATACAAGTTTATGAATGCTTTGCAAAACGGGATGCTAACAGTGTGTTTCTGCATACATTGTCTGTAGTAGACGAACAGAGTGGCTTGGACATGACGTTATCAGCATGTAGTGTCATTCCATGGTACTGCTTCCCGCTTCAACAACGGTATTCCAGATAAGTCCCTCAAAACTTCGACAAGCGCTTGTCACTGATGCAGGTCCTTTGAAGTGGCGGCTGCATTGACGACAGTGGAAGCCATCTATGAACAAAAAACTGCGTGAAAATGTCAAGAACGTTAAGGCATTAAAATACTGTACCCGAGCTTTGGAACGAAGGATGATGGGTGTAACGCTAAGGGACAGTAACCGAGCCTCCGAGATCAGGGAACATACTCGAGTAGATGATATCATTGTTCAAATTAAGAAAAAAAAGGGCTTGGGCTGGCCATGAAGTGAGACGAAATGACAACCGGTGAGCCACAAGGATAACAAAATGGCTACTGAGAGGCGAGTATAGAAGAAGGGAAGGCCGATAACTTGGTAGAGGGACGAAATAAGAAAATTCGCCGCAAAGAATGGACTCGAGCAGCGCAGGACAGGAGCGGGTACAGGTCGACGGGACGGGCCTTCGTCCTGCAGTGGACTTAAACAGGCTGCTGATCACGACATGAAGGGGGCATTAACAGTTTAAACCAAATTTTATCAAAGCGGTTGGGAAAAGCAAAACTGTTACCAAAATATAGCAACCTGCGGCAGTATTCAAGCATGGAGGCCAAAAAAATTAAATTGAAGTGTTCGGAGGTTTACGCGCCGAAGCTACACTGGGCTATGAGGATCGCCATCGTGGAGGGCTCCGGAATAATTTCGACCACCCGGGGATTTTTAACGTGCGCTGAAATCTAGACACGGCCGTTTGCATTCTTAGCCTCCTTCAGAAAAAAGAATGTGGCCATGTATCTTCTCACTTCGCTGCAAACGTCGTCAAAAGACGATACCCTTCGGCGCCTCTGCCACTCCGAGGACTGCCGCCGTTCACTTGCCTCTCTTCTTTCCCCTCTCCGCCTCTTATGCTCTTTCCCTCCCTTTCGATCCTCCCGCGATAAAAACGGAGGCATTTTGCTAAAGTTAATTCACTTTCCCACATTCCACTGCTAGTGGCATCTACTGGAAGCTCTTATTGCTGTGGCTCTTCGGAACCTGACAAGAAACACAACGCGAGGTGACGACAAAATCAACAAGAGACGAACTTGGGCTCTAATACCATAGAATGGTTACTGCAATGAAACATGCCGACATCACCCTAATCCCCGAACCTGGAGAACCCATAAATTTCGCAAACCTACATCCAATCTTTCTTACGTTTTGAGTGGACAAGCTTAATGAACAGATGGTGCACGATAGGCTTTCCCCTTACCTCGACGGCAATGATCACTGGCCTCACAGTATGTAGGGCTTCCGCTCCCACCTCTGCACTCAAGATATATTCCTACACATCAAAGAACACATCCTGAAGAATCTAAGCGACCAACACAAAAGTGCCATTTGCTCCCGTGAAGTTAAAGTGGCCGTCGCTAATTTCACACAGCATGTCATATTAGAAGGTCTACAGTCAATCCACTGCGGCGAGGGACATACTACTTTGTGAAAAACTTCTTGACAGACCGCACAGCGACAATTGGCACCGGAAGCCTCAGAACAGGCAAACTCCCGACACCACGGAAAGGAATACCCCAGGGCGCCATCATATTACCACTGCTTTTCAGTCTGACCATGAAAGACCTGCCAGCACAATTTAACAATATCCCAGACCACAGTCACGGTATCTACATCGATGGTGAGTTCACCGTGCTCTTTGGCTCAAACGTTCTGATACTTTAGTGAGACCCGTCGCAATTGCCGTTGAGTAGTGTTACGTCACCTATTGCGTTTACTGTTGCGTTGGGCCGTGAGCTGCACTAGAGTGTCCTGTTTAGTGTCGGGAAATATTTTAGAGACAGTTGCATTGCCCTATTTTTCAGTCGCCACTTCTTTCGAGCCTATGTTGACCGCTGTGATTCCTTTGTAGAACCGTTACAAGACCCCTGAGGATGGAACGCCGGCAAAAGGTCACGCAGTTGAGAGAACGCGCTGCTAGATAGGCCCGTCTGTGCGGTCGCGCTCCTGAAAACAGTCCCTGTCGCCGTAAAATATTCACAATTCCTTTTTGAAATATCGGGTTACAAATCGACGGGACTCTCAGCGTGGGGAATTTCGATTTGTGGAAGCAAAATACGCACCAGTAGAATTTCTGCCTGAACGGCGGTGATGGTAGCAAAGACACCAACGGGGACAATGATTAATATGCCATTTCGGCTGCTCTGCTGTGAGGTTCGTGAAAAAATAAATAAATCTATGGGTACCAGGTAAATATCCGTCCACGATTTCACCTTGATGGGATAAATGTCTGCCCTCATTTCGGGGCACAGCACTTTTGGTAAAGGTTAGGGGGGCGTAAGGTAGTGGTCGAGGGAAAGGGTTGGAATGTCCCCGTTAAGGGCACCAGAAACGCTACCGTTTCTCCACGTCATCTGGAGCGAAGACGGCAAATAGGGGGCTACATTTTATTTCACAGCATTGTCTTTTTTTTTGCCTATTCACAGACCGAGTCCCTAGCGTTTAGTATGCTTCTGTCGGGTCCCTGCGATTTGCTGTGCAACTTTTTCGTCCAGGGACATTGTGAGCAGCAAACAGCTGATACGACCATACAACCACCCTTTAACTAGTTCGAAGACTCGGGAAGGCCGAATGCCTCAATACCCGCGAATATGCACTCGCGCACCCTGGAAGACTCGCAAACTTCGGCAAACTTGCAATCTTCGGCAAACTTTCTTGTATAGAAAAATTAACGACGAAACTTTAGGCGTATTTCGAGACCTGGTATTGAGAGAACATTGGTCAGACGTATATGGTGAAAACAATCCTAGCCTGGCATATGATGTATTCTTGACGAAATTTCGGAACAATTATTTCAAGGCTTTTCCGGAGGTTTCTTTCACTATGTATAAAAAAGCCAAGAAGCCCTGGGTAAATAAGGAAATGTGCAAAAGAATAAAAGATAAAAACAAGCTGTTCGCCAAGTTTCTCAAAAGTAAGGATATAAATACTCTGTCCCTGTATAAACAGACTAGAAATAGGTTGACCGCTGATCTCAAGAAAGCGAAGGAAAATTACTATGCTAAAATGTTTAGTGACAAGCGATCAGTAGAGCAAATTTGGAGGACCTATAATTCGTTGGTTTCGAAATCTCATAAAACAGTCCCACTTGAAATTCAAGCGGACGGTACTTCTTATTCCGGTGTGCCTTTGTCAAATAAATTCAATGAGTACTTCCTTACAGTCAGTTCAGCAAATGACTATTCGAGTGAAGTAGACCTTACAGCATACCTGGTTGACAACAACTCGGCAACAATGTTTTTATCTCCCACAACCCCGACTGAAATTTTTCAATTCATAAAGCTTTTAAAAAATAAATGCTCAACCGGCACCGACAGCATTAAAGCGGAAGCAGTTAAATATGTAGGAGATATAACTGCACCTATCTTCAGTCACATATGTAATCAGATGCTCACAGAAGGTATTTTCCCTGAAAAGCTCAAAATCGCTAGAGTCTCAGTGGTACACAAAGGCGGTAACTGTAGTGATTTTAGAAATTACCGCCCTATTTCTGTCCTCTCAGTATTCTCGAAAGTGGCTGAAAATGTGATTAATACACGTCTGATAAATTTTTTAAATAAAAAAGAAGTAATCGTGAAAGACCAATATGGTTTCCAAAAGGGTAAGTATACTGAAATGGCACTGCATGGTATAAAGGAAGAGATAATAAACAACATAGAAAATAAACTATTCACCATTGTTTTGTTTCTAGATTTAAGGAAGGCCTTCGATTCTGTTAAGCACGACATTTTGATCCGCAAGTTACCATTTTATGGGATCAGAGGTTTATCACTTGATCTTGTTAGTAGTTTCTTAGATTCTAGGAAACAATGCACCATTGTAAATGGTGTTGCATCCAGTTTCGGAACGATACGGAGTGGTGTTCCCCAAGGGTCTATCTTGGGTCCGCTTCTATTCTTGTTGTATATTAATGATGTAGTTATTATACCCGGTACCCCATCAATAGTTCTTTATGCAGACGATACTAATATTTTCTTTACAGGACCCAACCTCAAAATCATTACCAATAATGCAAACTTGTGGCTTCAGGAATTATCCAAATGGTTAATAGGAAATAAACTAGAACTAAATGTCAAAAAGACAAAATGCGTAATATTTAGAGCAAAAAATAAGCAGTTAGATTTTGCTCCAGCGCTTCTATTTCGGGAATCTATTCTTGAAGTGGTCACCTCAATACGTTTCTTGGGTGTTATTTTTAATAATGCACTGTCATGGAATGATCATGTAAATCACATATGTACGAAGTTATCGCGTTCTGTCGGCATTTTATGGAAACTTAAGTGTGTGTTACCCTGTTGGCTTAAAAAGCAGTTGTATTTTGCTCTTGTGCAGTCCCTCCTGCATTATTGTCATTTGATTTGGGGCAATACTACAAATTCAAATTTGAATGCTTTACTTGTACTACAAAAAAAAGCTATCAGGGCTATTGCGAATTTATCCTATAGAGAAAGTACAGAACAACAGTGGAGAAGCTTGGGCATTTTAAAAATCCATGATTTAGTTAATTTAAGACGCGCGCAGGATATCCACCACATATTTTATGAACACCCCGACCTATTTCCGAATCTAGAATCTTCACCTCAGACGGCGTACCCCCAAAGAAAAAAACATTACAGAAAGCCGAGAATTAGAACGAATTATGGCATTCAGTTGAAGCAATATCAGGTCATAGACTATTTAAATAATAACGAGGAGATTGAAGTGCTTATTAAAGAGTTTAAATCCATAAAACTGTTTAAAAGACATTTGCTTCAGGTATTGCTACAATGATATGCCAAATTTTCAATGCGTTAGCAGACTATAATTTTCACGGAAAGAGTGTTACGTTTGCGTTTCTTACTTTAATAATGCTTGTTTTTTATGTTTAAGTTGAGTAACTTTCTGTATTAAACTTGGATTTCTTGTCGTGTTTTCACTTTTAATTGAGCTGTTAGGCTCTATTAGACGTGTGCATGTCACACAAATTAATACGGTAAAATTGGTAGTGGATGGTATGTGTGAGTGTATATTTTTTTTTCTCTTACGATGGCATTTTCTTTGTTTTTTTGGGCTTCGAAAAATGTGCTAGCTATGTTGTTCCTTGTCTGCATGATATAAGAAAATATTGTATCTATTTTTTTCTTCTTTTCATTTGATGTTGTGATGTGTGCTGCTCCCGACTTCGGTGCAAGCTACTTTGGGAGGAAGGGCCTCGTCAGGCTGTAGCCTTTTGCCCTCCACCTTATGTGTAAATGTACTTTCACCTTCTTGAAATCTTTCAAATAAAAAAAAAACTTGCTGACTTAAATAAAATAGAAAGGTCCCCATACGCGTGGGGACCTCCGCACTGCGAGGCGTTGCTCCACGACCGTGCTACAAATGGCACAAAGTGGACGCAAACACCCAGTGGAAGGTGCAGCAAAAATTTCCGGCCAAAACGAACAAAAATAAAACGAAAAAGGAGAAGTTTGCAAACATTTATGACGAATTTTAATTACAGAGCGGCCAGAAAAGAGGGGAAAAAAAAGATGGGGTAATGGGACGTTGTGACAGGAAATGCAAATGACCCTCATACACTGTTCCTAATGCCTCGAGCGTGATCGAGTGGCACAAGTCTCAGTTAATGTCCTCCGGGTCGATACAGCGTGCTACTCTGTAAAGCGCATTTTACTCCTTATGGCTTTCAGGGGGGAAATCTGGCCGTTGTTTACGCAATGTTGAAGAGCGTGGCTGTGGAGGTGCACGCTACATGGCGCGTTAGTGCCAATTTAAAGCGTCGTTGCCACAAAAAGCATCGCTTTGTTTTTACGCATAGTGCATTACCTTATCGTGCAGTGAACAGCGTGGTCCGGGGAGTCCACTTTTTTGAGTGGAACCAGGAGCGAAAATACGAGGGTTGGAAAAAACACAGCAGAGGATAAAAGTAAAATTAATCAACTATTGAAACAACAATAAAAGCAGCTAAGCCTTTCCGAAGGGCCCCAGAAGTCCGAGGCTAGGCATGTGCTTTCTGTACAGCAGAAACCTATACAACACAGAAATCAGTGCGTTTTCAGGGGCAACAACCCAGTGCATATGAAGCAGCATATGTCAGACAATTTTAAAGCGAAACTTCCCACGCCTCACTGATGGCGACGTCGCCCCAAAACGCGCTGCAGGAAAGCTAACTTTCTCTGACGGTGATGGTGATCGTGGTTGAAGTTAAAAACGGTTAAAACGCGGAGCTTTCTCTGGTCTTAAGTAGTGTCTTAAAAAACCAGTAAAAGTCCAAAATCCACATTGTGACGCCCAAACCACGCTACGGAAAAGCTAACTTACGCAATGGGTTTCCACAAAGGCACATCAAGATCCTCAAAAGAAAAGAAACGCTCCCGCGGTCTGAATCGAATCTGGGTCCCTCGCGTTCTGAAGCCGACGTCTATCCAATTGCGCCATTTCGACACGGTGAAAGCTGTTCAGATTATAGGTTTTGACTTTAAATATGGTTGCATGGAAGAAAGCTGCGCGTTTTCACCGCCTTTCTCTTAAGGTAGGGGCTTTGAATTTTTCTGCGTTGCTGCAGTTGAATATGGCGACGAAAATATCAAGTTGGGTTCAAATTGTTTTTCTAGCGTCTTTTAAAATGCAACGGTAAATTGACTCGTTTAGGAAGCCCAAGAGAGGCTGTTGTCTTTAAATGTCCCTTTGTTTTCTCATCCTTTGTGCCACTACTTCGTTCGTTCGTTCTTTCACTCGTTTGTTAGTTGCTTAGTTTGGTCACTGGATATAGTTGGTGAAATTCTTGATTCACCTGTTTCCAACTTCGCCATTTCCTTCATTTTCTCTTGAGCTCATGCATTCATGTTTGTTTGTTAGATCGTTCGTTTTCTTTATTTGCATATTCTTCGCTGGTTCCAACATGTACACGTTGTTATGCTGGTTTTAGTCCTGATTGAATTTTCAGTTCGATAATTTTCAGTTTGGCCTGTCGGCGCTCGTAAGGAATCCTTGGTTATTGTCTTCTAAACTGCCAGACAAGTGCCAGATCTATTTCATTGTTGGGTAACCATGGTGTTTGTATACTAATTATTGATGGCCGCAATTAACTCGCAGCTGATGCGCAATAAAGTGCCGCAGTTACTTATCTGGCCGCCCCAGCTCAATAGAAAACCGCCTCGGGGCTCAAAAATGTACTCTCGATCCGGGTCTCCAGCAAGGCCGGAATGGTCGGCAGCTTTAAGCTGTCCAGCGGGAGGCAAACGGAGCCCCCATTGCGAAACACCTAATCTCGCGGCTGAAGTCCCGCGCAGGCGACCCCGTTCCCTTCCTGCTGCGCCACCTTCTTGCAAGGTGGCCGGCAGCAATGCGGCCGCCGATTCGATCCGATTACATCGGGCCCAGTTAGCCACCGACGAGATTTGCGCACTCTCCTCGCAGGCGGCTTCAATTATGCGCGCCATTGTTTCGGTCGGCTTAGCCGCGACACACCATCCCGCCGGGTTCATAATAAGGCCCCGCGCACAGGGGACGCGCACTTAGGCGGCAAGCGGGCAGGCCTCTTCCTTCGTGACTCCCCTATGGAGCCGTGATGGCGTGTGCGCGAGTTAATTATGCTTTATTACAGCCTTAAGTAATGGTTGCTTCAAGCCCGGCTCACGCGCGTGCCACTCTCGGGAGAGCAATTGACGGTGGACCGCGAAGCGGCGCGTGGCGACGGCACGGGCCGCCCTCCGTCTTCTACGCCGACAACTTTGGGTCATTTGATTGCCCCTTTTCCGGTTAGACCAGAGGGCTGCCGAGAGTCTGCGGTGGCTTCGCAAGCAGGGCTTGCGCCTGGCGAGGCTGTGTGGCGTTTAGAGTCGTGCGATTCAAGAGATAACAAAAGGAGCTAAGGTGAATGCTTCGTACCAATTGATGTCGGGGCCCAAGTCTATAGTTGTGCAGGATTTACGGGCAGCGGAAGTCGTAGGTTTGGGACCGTATTTTTTAATGTCACTTGATTTGATTTCGTGGATTATGATTTTTTTTTTGTTTCGCCGACCCAGGTGATAAACAGTGCGAATGACCTGAAAGCGGTCTCAGCCATCTGGTTCACAGCGTCGGCCACAAAAGCAACAGTCTCAATCAGAACAAAATCGAACAACACAGTCGTCACACAGTTCGAAGCTATTACAATGGCATTGAGTTACAATACAAAAAAAAACGATAAAAAGTTTAAGGGAACCTCAGCACTTCTCATGGATTGTGAATGTGAATGCATGAATGTCTCTTCCAATAGCATCGAGGTTTGCCATCACCGCCATCAGCTCCAGCAATTTCTGCATTCGTCACCAACCCAAAGTCATCCTCATTGAGCTTCCAGCGTCCCGGGTAGCCAGGGAGGGGGGACTTTTCGAGTTCCGGGGATCACTCCGGGACTTCAACACAAGGCTCGCGGTTGTCGCCGAAGTCAGCCAGCTCTTCCAACTGGCGGCAAGCGACGCGCTGTGTCTGTCGCTAGAGCATGACTCAGCGGGCGCCAGAGATCGAATGGGCGAGCGAGCCTTCCCGGCTCCGATGAAGGGGGCATCCGAGCGCGGGGGCAGACCCAAGCTCGAAGGACTGTAAATTAGGCAAGTTGGCACTGGTTCATAATGATAACAGCGCAAATACGACGGACTAAGCAAACATTCGAGACAAGACACGCGCTGACTATCAACCGAAATTTCAATCCACAGGAAAATGACATATAGGCACATGAAAATTACAATTCACAGAGTGCGCATTCCTTTGTGTATAGTGGCAGGAAAACTCAAGATATGGCACGCAAGTGGCACGTGTGCCAGAGAGAGAGAGAGAGAGAGAGAGAGAGAGAGAGAGAGAGAGAGAGAGAGAGAGAGAGAGAGAGAGAGAGAGAGTTTTATTCAAGCCACGGCTACTGAGGGTTGGTGGCGGTTGGAGGAAATGCCGTTTTCTGTCCAGTGTCGTTTGATTATGTGCCTAAAAGAACAAGACATAACGCAACATTAACATAAGTGACACGTGTGCCAGTGCATTTTTCTGGCCATCGCCGTTTGGTTATTCCTCCACTCGTGCACGTGTTTTTTGGCCAGTATGCGCGAAGGAATGCGCATTCTATGAATTGTAATTTTCATGTGCCTACATATGGCTTTCCTGTGGATTGAAATTTCAGTTGGTAGACAGCGCGTGTCCTGCCTCCTACTTTTGCTTATTCCACCTTTTCGCGCTGTTTGCACCCGAGCTCGAGCTCCACCAGCCTTGAGATCGTAGCGAGACCAACACCGAGATCTGGAATTCCGTTTAGGCCGCTGTATCCGCTACCAGGACCAAGATCTCCATCGAACAAATGGTTGGAAACCATATGTTCAGATACCAGAGAACACCGCCGACGTCGGCATGACGCCGACGCAACCGTGCTCTGCCAAGTGTTGTGTGGTGTCGCCACACCAGGCTACGCTGCGCCCATCACCGTACCGCACTACGCGTCGCAGTGCGGTCCTACATTGTGCGAGTACAGTTTCGCTATGCTCCATGTGTGTTTCTGTGTTCCCTCGCCATTAGCCTATCAGCCTCGGGTCCCTTCCTGTTACGTAACGTGTGTGCGCGCGTGATCCGTTGGCCAGCCAGCCAGCAAATCACCAAGTCGACATGAAAACATGCACACACCTCGAACCCAACGGATACCATACTTCCATAACAGTAAAAAGTAATGTACACAGCTCTTCAATAGTTCGAAGTTGAAGGGGTTAATACATACACACACATAAAACATATATTCATTCATTCATTCATTCAATTTTCGAACAGACCAAAATACATAGAGTGCTACAGGGACAGAGACTAAAAGCTAAATCGCCTGACAAGGACCCTGTCCCTCCGTAGTTCAACAGCCGTGCGTGTGCATTTTACGCAAAAGAGAAACGAAAGCGAGATAGGCTGTTTGTGTACCTGCAGAGAGAAAGTTTACGAGAAAATATAAAGCAACTTTTACAGCAAAGCAGTATATGTCTAACACCCCCAGTTTTCATTCCGGTGTCATCGGTTTACTCGGCGCCACTCCGGGGCTCCTCCTCATCCCCGCTGACACGTCTTTCATAACAATTTTCCCCCTCGCCTCAACCGATGCCCCTTTAGAAAGTTGCGCAGTCGGCAGCTTACGGCGGTAGTGTGGTTATCAGATGATTGCGAAGAATAAACAGACGCACGGATGGGCGTAAAAAAATGCACTGACGATTACTATTGGCGGTGAGATGTTTGAGTGGCGCACCCTGGCTCTGACGTCGGCTTAGGGACTCGCGCCGCTGTCGTCTGCTACACTTCGCTTGTGAGGGGCGGCAGTGTCTGTGCTAGAAATCGCCCGCTTTGTTTACAGTGATTAAGTTACTTTACCAGCTTTTGACGCATCTGAGTAATTTGAAGCTGTATCCCCCGCAAGTTTGCAACCCACGAGGAGATAGAGAACAACTTTCTTCAGAGCATCGGTCAGAAGAGCGTGTGTAACTCGTCCTTTCTAGCTCATTCGCGAGGATCAGCACTCAGAGCTCCTCGATAAGTATTCAAAATGCGTAAGCTTCCCTGCAGTATTTTTGAGATGCTCTTATGAAGAATAAACAGTCTAATGCTACGTACCAAGCAGCGGGGCCCTACACGCGCGCATCGCACAGCAGGAAATAAAACGACTGTCTTCTATTTCTTTCGTTGCTGTTGTCTTGTATCAGAATAATGTTTCTTTTTTTTGCGCCCAACATTTTAATTTTTCTGCACCGTCACAAACGTCTTATTAGGAGGTTTGGGGATGTTTGGGAGGCTCACAAAGATACTGTGAATATTTTCTTCAGGTTGTATGGCATAAATTCCCACCTTTACAAATTGGTTTTCATTCCGGCTGCGTGCAAGAAGGTGCATATCCGCAGCGTGCTTTGTTTATTCACATGCAAATACAATGAGAAGGTTTGTGCTACGCCACCGCGATCGCGCCCCAAACAACGTTTTCCACAGTACTCGAAGGCGGCTTGTGTACTCCGAATGTCTATCGTAACCATCGTTTTCATTAACGAACTGACTCTCAACAGGAACAATGATGACATGATTATGGTATTGAAGGCATGATATACTCGCTAACTAACGGAATAAATACTATACCTGCATATATTACAAGAATCGCAACCGATTAATATTTCCAAGCAACTCTTTACTTATTTCCAACTGTTCCAGGCGCAAAGAACAAATCCTACTCTACTCAGGATGGCGTTCTATGAATAGTAGAAAATTACTTTTACTATCTTGTCCTGGACTGAGGACCCGGCCCACTAACCAGCTCGATTTCATTGTTAAATGAAGTTTTCTCCTCCTCCCTCTACTCTTTCTCCTCTTGAGTGCAGTTTTCCTATAACGCATATCCGTATATCGGGAAGATATGGTCGTGGAAAATGTAATAAAATATCCCTCCAGGTCTTAACAAACATAGTGTTACTGTATCTTTAACGTAGACGTGACTCTTTTGGCTCAAAACAACTCCATACTGGAAGCCCGGTATAAAACCACCACGTGCCTATTCACACAGTGTGTTGTTTGGAACTCAACCTGCAGTTTTTGCGCGCCCCATAGTGCATGTTGGCATACTTTTACCCCATGACCAGGGTGTCGAACCGAAAAAAATACCGGTTCAGTTCCGGTTCGACAAAATCACGTACCGAACCGGTTCGCGAACCGGTTCGGGAGCTTGAACCGGTCGCGAACCGGTTTGATGAGTTGAATTATCACTGTAATTATAAAAAAAAAACATTTACTATTTTAAAACGACTGTCAAATCAAAACACAAACAAAAATTCAAAATGCTGCTGTTCCCCAAGGGCAGTGGCGCAATTGCAAAGCAAAATTTAAACAATCACGAGATATTAGAAAAACAGATGAAGTGGCGATGATTTACCACCTTCTTTCTCGCTCAGTCTTTATGTTGTCCTAGCGACTATTCAGCCACCGCCAAGAGATATGACGGTTGGATATACTTTCTGCCCTTTCCTTTTTTGTTGAAATCGCAATCGTCGCTATGGAATCGCCCATCACGCTAACTTTGAAGCCTTAAATTTAGGCCTGCGTACTGGCGCGTTCAAATACCAGCGCTAAATACCAATGGCGCAAATTTTATGTATTTCTAACAAAACAGAAAAATCCTACAACAGGCACATAAATACTTCCAATGAATTAGATTATTTAGTCACAATGAATAGTAGGTTAGCTGTCACCTTATCAAATGTGTTAGTCCCACTTTTGTTAAAAGTAAGCTTTAGTTAACGCTCAGTCACTGCATTATTGCTCTGACCACTGCAATTCCTTTTGCGATACCGAAAGTGTGCATTACAATCAGTATGTCATCGTACCGCCTGAACCCCTACCATCGTTCCGTGTGCTACATTGCGGATATAACAGATAATGCAGTTACAAAATGAAAGGGAAATTTGACACGCGGAGCATGAGATGGGACTTTTTGGGTAGACGCTCTGTAATTCGTCCACAGCAGTACTCCCCTCCGGAACGAGTAGCAGTAGAAGCAATGTAGCGAGTTGGGCAAACGGCTTAGCAAATGGCGTAGCCACTGAGCAGTTCCTGCGGTCACACTTGTCAAGTATTAATAATTTGCAGGTGTCGGACCTTTTAAACAAATTATGAAATGCGAAAAGTTTGCACACATCGGGTGTGAGCTTTCGCTGTTGCGCAGTGGAGCACTCCTGCAGCCTGATTGCTCCAATGAAGTCGCAGCTAGGGAAGGGCAAAGTCGTTTTATATCCCCTGCAAGCTGCCGAGAATGACATTTCGTTTGGTCAGCTTGCACTACGCTCGCGCCTCCAGGAGCAACAGACCATTGCTACAATGGTGCTCATTCATTTCTCCTGTTGTTACATAGAGCGTGAGAGCGTTCATTGTCTGGAGGGGAAAGTGCGCGAGCGGGTACGAAGTTGATGGTACGTGAAAGAAAAAAAAAAGCCTCAATTGCATTGACTGTGCAATATCAACAACAGAGGGTCGAACCGTTTCGGCATGAACCGGTAACCGTTATTTCTTTTTTCGGTTCAGTTGCGGTTCGGGTTCAGCGTGCTCAAAAAATAACGGTTCGGGTTCGGGTTCAGTTCCGGCAAAAATACCGGTTCAGTTCCGGGTTTTGGTCCGGTTCGGTTCCGGTTCGACACCCTGCCCATGACAACGTAAAGTGATGTAATACAATTCTTTCGAGCGTTAGGCAAGGTTGCAAAAACTGTTTCACCTTACATGTGATTACCAGGAATCGTAATACCTTCTGCCAAAGCTGGCAGCTTTGAAGGCCTAGAATTTGCTTTGGTCGTCCATTTTCTCTGTTGTTGGTTATTAGCAGCTGACTGTTCCCTTTGTTCGAAAGATGGCTTAATACAGCAGCTGACGCCTAGCTCCGACTCTTCGCGCTCCACACAGGACCGGTTTCGCGAGGAATGGGGTGACGTCGGCAATTTTTCTTCCGTAGCGGTATCCAAAACTATACTGAACTCACACCATGAGCTAGTGTATACGATTGTAATACTATTATTGTGATAAAAAGTTACCCACATGCCAATTCTGGTGCGGAGAAGCATGAGACGTTGACCGAGCGCAAGAAAACAGCAGGGAGAGCAAGCCTGAGTGAAGCAGACGACAAATGCGAGAATCCCTCAGGCGACGTCACAGAGGCGCGCTTCGCAGCGCCGCCCGTGTTCGCGCTCACCGCCAATACTCCCTAATACGAAATTTGTGTGCAGCGCGAGCTGCAGTCTTCTCGGTCACGGCGTATTTATGGTGCGTCTCAAGAAGTGTTCGTGTGATCAGCGAACGCACGGCGGCGTGCGTTAGTCTGACGCTACCACGCAGCGCCCCGCCGCCACTGGCCAGCATGTTTCAAATCGTGTTTGAACCTCCCGCACAAATGTCACATGGTTTGGATTGGGGGAAAGTGTCAGGGGGAGGGAGCTCCTTGGTGGCGACGCATGAGACATGTGCGAGGTAAAGGCAGCGAGAGAGATGACGCCACCGCACCCTTCGCTAGACGCTCCTCTCCGTTTTCTTTCTGTCGTCGCTGCTCCGTTCGCTCACTCCGTTACGCGGACATATACAGACACCGCTCCCGCGAAGCCCAGGTAACGGCTGCCAAAGGGCTGCCCCCTACAACTACCGAAACCCGCCGTCACAGTTTTCGCTCAAATTCCACTTCGCCGCGTAGCTGCGGATACCTACCGGTTGAATTGAAACTTTCCCAGTTGGAACGCCGGTGTAAGCCCATATTTCTTTTTCAGCTTGGAAGGCCTTCCAAGAGACATTTTCGCCGGTGTCTTTCACGCCTAAGCGTACGGGATCACCGGTTGCCGGTTTATGCGTGCACGGTTTGCGGGAGGAGAAAGGGGCCGTGCACACACAGCTAGGCTTCATGACGCTACCGATGAAATGCCGGTTGTGCTGGTGGGAGATTTAAATGTCGAAATTACATAGCCCAATCCGTTTAGTCGGCTCTCCTCCCTAATCCAGTGGTTCGGTTGTGGGTTGATGTGTTACATAGACATCTTACACAGACAGTAGGATGCCTGCGAGGGGGAAGAGAAACGGGCAGCCACATATTTGTACGCGAGAATTGAGCTCAAAGGCTTCCGGGTTTTAAATCGTTATGGGACGGATGCGTGCCGTTCGTTTGGAGGAACAAGAGCAAGAATTGAAGCATTGGCCCGAACACACGCGCAAACGGGGGCAAAAACAACGGGAAGCTGCTGGCGCCGCCGTTACCGCCTTAAGTTCAGCTCGTGGAGTAGCGGCGAATCTCTTCCGGATGAACAGAAATTTGCCCGCTTGAAACGCCGGCGTGATCTAATATCACTTCTCCAGATGGCTTTCAGGATATATTTTCGACCGCATCTGTCACTTCTAATAAGGGCATTGAACGGTTGCCGGGTTATGCCTGCGCAGGTTTGTAGCGGAGAATAGCTGGAGAGAGGGGGGGGGGGGAGGGGCGTGCACGTGCAGCTATAGGTTTCATGCCCGTACTGATGGATGGCATGTCCCTTGTGCTGGTGCGAGGTTTAAACGCGGACGTTAAACGGCCAAGTGGGACCTGTCCGGAGTCCGTAGTGGTAGAGCGGATTGGGTTTGTGTGTTACAAAAACGGTAAGATGCTTACGACGCAGGGGGGACACAGGCAGCTTCATGTTTGTCTGCAAGAACAAAGCTTGGATCCTTTAAAGGTTCATTCACCTAATTGGCTATAAAGTGTGCTACATTGCAAATTACAACAAACAGCTGCTTTATTTCGTGCACTCCGTGGACTGCTTCCAGCTTTGCAGGGCATCCTTCTTGACAGAGTGGAAGGACACTAATTTTTAGTTAAACGACAAGAAAAAATTTATTATTAATATCGGAAATATTTCTACGTAGTTAATGGAGAAAATTTATTTTAATACATTTTTTTCATCTGTTTTTTAAACACGTGTTCACTGTAGCTGATGTCTAATCATTCCCAGTTGAATACTTCAATTGGCCGGAACATGAAGGATAGCTTGCGATAATTCCCTCGTATTTTCGGAGTCTGTCGCCTAATGTGTATAAATTTGTAATGAGAATAAGTGTCACGAGCTTTATTGTGACTCTTCTGTTTATACACGCTGTTCATAACTTTCATGCAGTAAGATTTGTGAGCTCGAAAGATCAAATAAAGACGTAGTTTGTAAGTTTGTGTAGCAGTCATGGTAATTTAGATGTGGACTCGTAATTCCTATTGAAATGCAACTAGATTTAAAATAAACTGCGGTTGTGATCCCTCATACCAGAATTCGTGGCGAAGTCTTGAGTTAATGTAGTTATTACAAAAATGTTGTTTCTACCACAGTATGGAATGTCAATTCAATACACAGCCGCTGTGGTGGCTTATTAGCTAAGGTGTTGTTTGGAGTCCAAGGACGCGGGTTCGATTCCCGGCCACGATGGCTGCTTTTCTGATGGAGTCGAAAAGCAAGAATGCCCGTGAGTACGAGATTTCGGCGCATGTTAAAGATCCCAGGTGGGTCAAAATTAATCTGGAGCCCTCCAATACGGCGCGCCTCAGTTATCAGCTGTTGCCTCGGATCTCTAATCTCCTTAAATTTGAATCCGATTACATAAACTATCCCTGCACTTTTGGAAAGTTCGGCGAACGGATGAGTGGTAAGAGGTCTCCTTGATAACGAACGCCTGAAGTTATGCCTATGACTCTGTTTGACCTCTCTCCTTTGAATGGTATCAGAAGTTATTTTTCTATATTTCTTATTTTGTCGTCTAAATATGTGTAAGTAACCTTTGTCGCACTAGGCTGTAATTTTTGTCAGTTGTTCCAAAAAAAAAAAAAGATTTCCATTGATTGAAGCCAAATTATATCCTCAGACATAAGGAATGCATTGGTGTCATCAGCCTTCATCACGAGTTCTTCTGGTCCTAATAAATGTGGGATATTCGCGCTCAACCAACGCTAAAAACGGGCAAGGTTGAAGTGGGAGAGTCCCCAAAGACTTTCACAGTACCTCGTTTGTTGAAAAATGAGTGACAAAACTACCGATGGGCTGTATTGTGTTTTCGAAGTTTATTTTGGGAGCCTTATGCAATTAATAGGAAACCATCCATCGAGTAGCCGATCATAAGAAATATTAAGCAGTACAAAGCCCGCGTTGAATACTAGGCAACCAAAACCCGAAGCAAATAAGCTATAAACGTATAAGAAGCCTTAATCTGTATACGCGAAACAACGCTTGCTTCCAGCTTCTTCCAGACCTCAAATTGGAGGCAGTTGTAGGTGTTGAGAGCCCCGAGACCGCTGAACGTATATTGAATACTGCAAACTCACTTGACACAAAAAAGAAGTCCAAATCACCGGACGTGGAAAGACATTCTTATTTTTTCTCTTCACTCACCGCATGGATACGTCGCGAACACGCGTGCACACAAATAAAAAGAAGTATGTCAGAACTGTATGAAAAGCGCCCGTCTGTTCGCGAAAGAAAACTTTCGCAGCCCTCCATCGCGACTCAGAAAAATCAAGTAACACTTTCAAAACTACCCGGTAATAAGGCAGAAAAAAAAGGAATTCAATATCTGGCTTCAAAAGGTGAATGCAGTGCAGGGAAAGCACGTCTACAGGGGAGCGTATGCAAAAATTCGATCGTTTGCACACGTGCCAAACGTGCGCGGAAGGAGGGGGAGTCTGGCAAAGAAGGCTAGCACAGCGGGCATGCGTGCATGGAAGTATAGATATACGCACACGCGCACACTTACGCGTGGCCAAGAAACCCTGCGAAACGCTGTCGCAACATTTCAAGAGAAAAAGGTGGCAAAGAGGTGTCCGGACACCTGGCACACGCCGTTACCCTCACCGTCGTCGATCGCTCGTGCTACTTCGACGAAAAAGGGGGGCCTTCTTCTCTGTCTGGGCCATTGTTTTGGCAAGCTGCGTACCTCGCTTCACCTACCCCGCCACCGTCTTTTTGGTTTTGCGTCATCCTTTTCCCGCCTACTCCCCCTCCTCTGACTCCTCAGCATCTTCCCTGCGACTCTCTCGATGACGACGAGTAGGATCACGTGCGCTGCACAGTGGACGTTCTTCGCCGGGGCAAAGGGACGCCCCGATAATCGACCGAGATCACGCCGTATCGGATAACGCAACGAAGGAGAAACGTTCGCAGACGCTTTTCCCCGAGCCCGACGGTGATAGAATAATAACGGGAGCCGAAACAGAGGCTATACCGAAGGAGGTCCTTGTGCTGCGGCCCGGGCAGGCAGTTGTCCGTCCGTCACGGCACATATTTCTCTTTTCGTTGATCGGGTCGAATCGTGGGGCGCATTATTTCGCCGACCGGTTTACGCGTTCGTGGCGTGACGTGATGGCGCCACCCCGGCGGCTCTCTAGGCGCCGGAAGGGGCATTTGGTCGCGTCACGCAACGTTAGCCCCGGATGAGCGCCGTAGATTGCCGACGTAAAGCGTATGGCTAACCGCTTTCTGGGTACGCTAGTGTTTACTTCCTAATAAAAAATATCTTTCCACCCTCCCTTTTTACGCCCTAATTCTTCTCGTAGATTAGCGTTGCAAACTGTTAATTACCATGGCTTCCCGCTACCTCTTCCTGAAACCTTCCTCCCTTTCAGTACTTTGCAAGCAGGGGAACCAATCTTCGTGTGGCTACAAGTTCGGTATCGCCATAAATTTAGCAACTACCCCATCTTATCGTCATAGTTTTTGGAAGTACGGGAGGCTACCAACAGTTTGAGCACACGTCTCGCGCAAATAGATTTCATGTATGTCCAGACTCGCGTTTTTGAAGTGGGATGAGACCGTTTGAACAGTCCTTTACTAAAGGGCAAACGTTTGTTGGAAAAAAAATGTGCGCCAATCCACCTTGATAAGGTGGTTGGAAAGGGACGCTGTAAACGACACCCCCAACGATTACCCATGCGACGCCACTTGAATTCCCACACGCCAGAGACAAGTGAAATGCACTTACCCACATCCTTTATTACTTCAAAGAGACCTTCTTTGCTAAGGTTAAATCAATGTAGGATCCACGAATGGTGGTTGGTTGAGTTGGAGCACATGAGTGGAAACTGTTTTCTTATAAAATTAAAGAAGCTCAAACCGGGGTTAGACAATCTCTGTCGCAGCCAATGACGGTGACGAGATCGGCGGCAGAGACGGAGGAGAAGTGAGATGCCATGCGTCGGTGTGAGCTTCCTGCAATTTTGTCTAACTCCTAGCGCATGCGCAAGGCGCGCACGTGGCTGCTACACCACAGCCGCGCGAGAGGTCGCGTGACGCAATCACATGGCTTTTCGAGAAAATTCCGGGGGTAAACCGCAGATGTGTTTGGTGAGTGCAACGTCTGTCTCCCCCGTGTCCGCGTGTGCTCGTAGCTCACTCGGTAATACAACGGGCTCTCGCTGCGCTTCTCTATTCGTTCCAGGTTTGATTCCTGACGGTGCAAGTAACTTCTTTTATTTGTTGGGAGTTTTCTGTTGACACCAATGGTCGCGAAAGAACCCTTCAGAGGTGGAAGTACACGGCTTCGCTTTAAAAATCCCTGGGCCGTCTCCACTCACGTGAAACCTTAGGAGGGGGGGGGAGGAGGGGAAGGGAGCATGCAGCGTATCAGTGTATTCAAATATTGTAAGTCTCTATTTCGCCACACTGCGTGCGATGATTGGGCGCCGAAGAAGGGCCGATGAAAGGATTAATCACGCGCTTGCCGAGGCGGTGGCGCCCTCACTTGCATTGAGCCGGGTTTAAGCAATTTCTATACTCCATTAGCCCAAGCTTAAGGTAATGGCAGGGGTCCACGCGATCTCAGTGCAATGCCCGCGCCTTCCGTTGTCGGGTGACGGGAAATTGACAGGCGAGGCCTCGCCCCTTCTCGGAGATCAACGAGGCCCCAGAAGAAGGAAAGCATGCCTTTTTTTTTGTTGTTGTTGTTGCCTCGACCGACCATTCGTCGCGTTCAGGCCTAGCGTCATGAGACGGTATGTACTTGAGTGTAACAGAAATTATAGCCCGTCTTCAAACAGCTTCTGCTTGTGGTTGACGATTGTTGAAGCGGACAGGGAGCACTCCACAAATCTTTAATTCTTGTTAGTTAATTTTCAACCAGTTTTATCCATTATACCCTTTTAGTACGCGTTACATTGTTGCGCGAGGCGTTCGAAAACGGGTGTCCCGGTGTTCTAGTAGCGGGACCACATGAGAATACGACTACAGCCCTAGCCGTAAAACGTTTAAATGATTGATTGATGGTTTGATCGATCGAATAATTAATAATCAAATATTTAAATAATTAACTAATTAAATGATTGATTGATTGATTGATCGATTTATTTATTTATTTATTTATTTATTTATTTATTTATTTATTGATTTATTGATTGATTGATTGATTGATTGATTGATTGATTGATTGATTGATTGATTGATTGATTGATTGATTGATTGATTGATTGATTGATTGATTGATTGTGGGTCTAACGCGCGGACGCTTCACAGGCGATGAGGCGCGCCGTAGAGGAGGGCGCCGGATTAATTTTGACTACCGGGGGATCTTTAACGTGCGCCGAAATCTTGAACACACGGGCGTTCTTAGTTTTTGCCTCCACCAGAAAAGCGGCCGCAGCCGTCGGAAATCGCACCCGCGTCCTCGTGCTCAGCAGCAGAACGCCATAGCCCACCCCCTTAATTAAACGTTTCTCTGGTGTGCACACACCGGTGCAAAGGAATCGAAAGATGAAGTTTGCAAAAAAAAAAAAAAATTGTGCACCCGCCGCGGTGGCTCAGTGGCTAAGGCGCTGTGCTACTGAGCACGAGGTCACGGGCTCGATTCCCGGTCACTCCCGCTGCTTTTCTGGTGGAGGCGAAAAGCAAAAACGCCCGTGTGTACGATATTTCGGCACTCGTTAGAGATCCCCAGGTGGTCAAAATTAATCCGGAGCCCTCCACTACGGCGCGCATCATCGCCTGCGTTGCGTCGGTGCGTTAATCCCTACGATCAGTCAATTAGTCTGCGAAATAAATGCGCGCCAATCCACCATGTGAAGGTGGTTGGAAAAGCGAAGCTGTAAACGACAACAATTACTCATGTAACGTCACTTGCATTCACACACGTAGCTCTACAAATAGTGAAAGCAGAGACAATTGAAATATGCTTAACCACACCCTTTATTACTTCAAAAAGATATTATTTGTTATGGTTAAATCAATGCATTATTCATGAATGGTGGTTGGATGAGCTGTATTGGTGAAGCACCTGAGGGGAAACTTTTTTAATAAAATCAAAGGCGCTCAAACCCGGTGTTAGACGACCTCACTTCTCCGTCTCTGCCGCATTTAACGGACTGGACGAGATCTGCGGCAGATACGGAGAAGTGAGATGGCATGGGTTGGTGCGAGCTTCCTTTAATTTTTATGAACACGGCCTCTACACGTGCCGTGAGCGGTGCGCACAGCGGCGCCAGAGGTCTCTTGAAGCTATCAAGTGGCATTCAGCGAGAACGCAGAGGGTAAACCCGCAGCTGTGCTCGGTGAGTACACCGTCGATCTCCCCCGTCGCCGCGTCCGCGCGTAGCTCAAATTCGGTCTGTTCGGTCCAGGTTCGATTCCTGGCGGTGCCAGGGATTTCTTTTATTAGTTTGCGGGTGTTTTTTGTGGACGCCGATGGTCGCGACAGAACCCTTGGCTCGTAGAAGTGCAAAGCTTCGCTTTAAAACGCTTCAATGCTTGCATCGTCCCACCAAAGCAATGCTAAATGCTAAAGCACTAGTGGGTGCCGTGTGGGGCTGCTTTGTAGAATAGAATAGAATAGAATAGAATAGAACCTTATTGTTGTTTTTACAGAGTGGTGCATCACCAGAATATAGTCAATACAGAAAGGGGTCCTAGAGTAATGAACTGTAGTGGGACCCCTTAATTTGTTATTGATAGCATACACAGAAATAGCTTAATTGCAGCTGTGAGCAGGAATTATACCTAATTTTTTATTACCTATCTTATATAAAGAAATAACGAGAGTACGCGTAAATAGGGAATTGTTAACTTTGCATATTTTAGGAATAAATAAGGAGCATATTGAACAAATAGAGCACACAGCATTGAAACAATTAACACAGGAATATTTAAACAAAATAAAGCATCCTATAAATGATACAATATTGAGTGCAGTCAATCCATATACGTACATAGCAGTTGTATAAATGCAATGCTTTGGTGTGTAAAAGATAAAAAACGACTACACTAGGCGAAATGTGAATGCGCACGTCAAAAGTCTATGTGATGGTTCGTCAAAAATTATCGCAGGGAACGTTTAAACGTTGATGGACGTACTTGTGTTTTAACCGTATAAGGTAGCTCGTTCCATAGTTTGATTGAAGTAAAAGTGAATGTCTTTTTACCGTAGTTCGTGCGTACCTTTGGAAGTAAAAAGTTATTTCGCAATGAAAAACGAGTTTGGTTAATGTTTTCTAGTTTAGTTCTACCAATAATATAGAGAAGGTTGGGTTCATTGAAAAGTCTAAAGGCAGTTGTGGCAACGTTAACTGCCATGGTGTCAGTAATCGTAAGAAGTTTAAGATCAAGAAAAAGGGGGGCAACGGGAGCATCAAAACGACTACAGGTGATTATACGCAGTACCCGGTTTTGAATTTGCGGTAATGGGGCTATGTGGGAGTTGTAAGTCAGACCCCATGACCCAATACAATAGTTTATGTGAGTGTGGAAAAAAGGCATAGTCTAAGGTGATTAAGATCCGTTTCTCAAAGTAATGGCGCGCTTTTATTAGTACCCAGTACCCGAACACCATATACAACTTTCTTCCTGATTAGGTTAATGTGTGCATCAAATTTCAGAAAACGTTCAAGTTCAATTCCTATGAATGTGCATTCATCAGTCGGTATGATGGCGTGATTATTGATGTACACAGGGTTGAGATCGTCACGAGGCTTTGTGAGCGTGCTAAAAACCACAAGTTTTGTCTTAGATGGGTCAATTAACAACTGATTATTGTGACACCAGTAAGAAATCTTGGCGAGGCCATGGTTGAGCTGTGAAATAACACTGGAAATTTTTTCTTTGGGATGTAAAAATGGTGGTGTCGTCGGCGTACAAAATGCAGTCGGTTCCGGATGTCAAACAATTCGGCAGGTCGTTAATATAAATCAAAAATAATAACGGGCCAAGAATGGATCATTAGGGCACACCTTTGTTTACAGTTTTTGTGTCGGAGAGAACCACTGTTATGGTAACTGTTTGCGTACGATTATGTAAGTAATTGCGGAGGAGCTGTAGTGCGGGACCATTTATGCCTAATGATGCCAGTTAAAAAAAAGTATGTCGTGGTTAATACTGTCAAAGGCTTTAGTAAAGTCAATAAAAATGGACCCAACATATTTTCCTTTATCTATTTCGGTTTTTAATTTATCTGTTAATGCTGTTAGGGCAAGGTTAGTCGACAGACCACGGCGGAATTCGAATTGTCTTGGTGTCAAGAGGCGACATTTCTGGAGGTAGTTCGAAAGCCGGTCTTCGATTAGCTTTTCTACCACTTTGCTTAGGAATGGAAGAATCGAAATTGGTCGATAATTACTAATAATTGCCTTATTTCCTTTCTTAAATACCGGAGTTATTGTACTTTGCTTCAGTTCGTGAGGAAATGCGGCATTTGTGAACATAATGTTGACGATGTAAGCAAAGATATGTGAAATAAAATTGGCAATTCCTTTGATACAAGACGCGTGAATATTATTGAGGCCTGGACTGGGGATTTTGAGATTAGCTATCGTCGTACGCACTTCACTCGGTGTCGTAGGATAAAGAAAGAATGACTGTGATGCATGATACAAACTACCGTCGTAACTCGTGGCTGGTGCGTTTGGTGAATAGCCAAAGTAAGTGCTAAAAGCATTCGCAATATCTTTGGGCGTTGTAAGTACTTCTTCGCCAAGCTCTATTTCGGTGGGGAAACTTTTTGCAGGGGTGCTGTTACGGAAATTGTTTAGGAAACGCCACTGCTTGGAAGCATTATTACCCGTCTCTAGTATCTTATATTTATAGTAGTCCTTTTTGGTTTGTTTCAACAAAGAGTTTAGTTCGTTGCAATATTTTTTGTAGCGCTCATTTAGGTTGGTATGGAACGGTCGTTTCTTAAATTTGCGATAAAGGTTGTCTTTTTTCGCAAGCGCTTTTACAAAGACGGTGTAATCCACGGAAAGTTTTTCTTGGGATGTTAAAATGGTGGTCGGGTGTGTGGGGTCGGGTGGGAGAGGAGATATTGTGTGTGGGGTCGGGTGGGACAGGAGATAATGGTATGGTATGCTCTTGGTTTTCCAATCTCCCGACTCCAGATAAATGTTATTGTAGTTAGGCTGGTAAATTTTCACCCGGTTCATGGGGAAAAAAAAAAAAAAACGAACAACGCTGCCATACTATGCTTACGGTAGACTCCACAGTGGCTCATATATCTGGACTTGAGCTTGGAATTCTTTTTTAGCGTAAGTTACACTGGCCGAGGTTGAGCAGTTTCGCGAGGACCTTGAAGGGTCGTGCTGCGGAAGCGTGAGGAGCATTGGATTGGATTGGATTGGATTAAATTGGATTGTATTGGATTTGATTGTAAATCCAATCAAGTTGGAGTACGGGTGTGTAGAGAATTGGGTCTGCACATTCGTCGGTCTGCGCATTCCAGAGGAGTGACGTCATAGCCACGGCAGACGCACTGGCGCCGGCGCGTGCCCAGCTGTGCGCCTCCGTTGTGCAATAGCCAAGTCTGACGCTGCCCCGGAGCCGCTTGATAACCGTTTCGCGTGGCTCCTGGAGAGCCGTGCTGCGCATGCGCGAGGAGCATTAACTGGACTGGCCTGGACTGGACTGGCCTGGACCGGACTTGACTTGACTTGACTTGACTTGACTGTACTGGATTGGATTGGATTGAATTGAATTGGATTGCTGAACCTTTGCTCCCGGTGCGTATATCCTGGCATAGCCTAGCTAAGCAACTGCTATTATTTTTCCTTGTCGTCCCATTTGCCGAAAACAACATTTAACTCCGTAGCGGGATAAATGTGTACTTAGTCTCTACACCGTTCCTTTTCACTTCTCATCCTCGCGGGAGGACATGTCGGGTGAGTTCACTTAGGAGCGCTGAATGTAGTCAGACGGGGAACAATGAAACAGCAAAGTTGTTTGCGAGCATTCGATATTTAATAACTATTTTTATGGCTATTTGAATGTTCTCTTGAAGTCAGTATGTTTTTATCAAATAACTAAAGCACAAAAAGTTTCCGCGTACTTTTTAGTCGATGTATGTTTTTTTAAAAACCTGACTGCTTCATCAAACCTACACGCTCCTGGCATTAGCCAAATATATTTGAATTACGCAAAAATACCCCAAAGATGTCATGTCTCGGCTTTCTTTTCGTTGTACCGGAATATTTTCAATCGATAGGATGCAGGAACACGAGCTAAGACCAACCTTAAAAGAGCGACAGCAAGCTGAGGGTATTCCACGGTCGCACTCCACGCCTCCCTCCCAAAACCAAATGACTGGATTGTGTCGTCAAATTACGTATTAGTATTTACCTCCCCCCTCTCCCCCCCCCCCCCCAAAAAAAAAGGCGAATAAAAGTGTGCATCTCTCGCATCAAAAGGAAAAAGAGTAATGAACGTTTATTCTGAGCGAAACGGAAGGTGGCAGAGCCGTTTGTTCGCGGGGGGCGGAGACCTCTATCCAGGATGCCACGGGCGCTGGCATCCAGCTGCGCCCGGGAGATCAGCTCAACCTGATCATGCTTGGATCTGGACAGAGAAGGAGGGGTGGCGCAGTTATATTTCACAAGTTGGTGCATTTGCACTTGGTTACTGAAATATACTTATCCAACCGCTTTTAAAATAATTATACATCTCAAAATTAACTTGGCATTTAGGACTCACCCTATTTAGGTGCATATATATATATATATATATATATATATATATATATATATATATATATATATATATATATATATATATATATATATATATATAGAAAATAAGGGCTGGCGGTCAAGAAAACCTCGGAAAGCAAAGGGGAGGTTGTGGTGGGTCATAGAAAGAGATGAAGAATTTTTTGAGTCGAAAAGAAAGTGGTGAAAAAATGCCCGCCGGGTGGGATCCGAACCCACGACCTCCAGAATACCGGTCTGGTGCGATATATATATATCCTTTTATTGCGAAAAGGGCTGTCTTAGGTTGCCGTTAAAATAGTAAAAAATTAGTATAGCTTCTAACAAAACTGTTTATTTGTCGACGTTTCGGTCGGATGCCGACCTTTATCAAGACCTTTATTCGGTCTTGATAAAGGTCGGCATCCCACCGAAACGTCGACAAATAAACAGTTTTGAGAAGCTATACTCATTTTTCACTTTTTATATATATATATATATATATATATATATATATATATATATATATATATATATATATATATATATATATATATATATATATATATATATATATATATATATATATATATATATAGATTTTTTTATGTCATTACTGAAGATAAAAAAGCTATGCAAGCCGTAATTGCTGCTGTACGGGCAACGTCCACCTGTTGTAAATTGAAGGAGACCGGTGTGTCTTGAGGGCAGCGCGCGAAAGCAAGCATTAGGACATGCGGCACTGCACGGTCACCACGCCTGCTTATTTGTTCCCGTAGGAGCCGTCAATATTGTAACAGAAAATAGATTCCGGAAACGGGTAAAATGTAGGTGTGGGCCGTGTCGCAAACTACGGTTCCGCGAGCAACGAAGCGGGACATATATGTGCGGAAAGCACTGGTGCGGAAGGGCAAAATTCGATTCCACGCATCGACAGCTCCTGATTTGCTGTCGACACCGTTCATCATATTGATCGCCTGTTTACCTTGCGAACTCCCCCACCATTGCATATCCGCTCGGTTCGGCAGTGTTTTTTTGGCGATGTCGACGTTTCTCCAGGGCGAGCGTATATTACAGCAGATTATGATGTAAAGGTATTTCTTGGGCTCCAAGCGAAACATCGCTTGTCCGTACGTGCGTACTCCCGGCCAGTGGTAGTCATCGACAATGTACTCATGACTGTCAGGGAATGTTGACGATGATCATGGCGATTGGTCAGGATCCACACAGCTTTGCACGTACGCGAGAGAACGCTCGGCAGTCTAGTGAGTGACTGAGTGAGGGCTTTATTGATATAGAAAGTGGAAAAGGAGTGGACTCGGGATATTTTGAACTCATTTGGGAGTTCACCAGCATAAAACCCAGTCCGGGGGAAGGGAAGAGGAGGATGAAAGGGGATAGGTGAGAGCAAAGGGGCCCTGAGAAAGAGGGAGAGAAAGTGCACCGAGCGCCGATACAGGGCACCGAATCCATCACACAGTGCATCACGGGCGAGGGCTCGCTACGACATATTTCACCCTAGCGCTGACATTCGTGCCTCCTGGAGGCGCCCGCGAGCGGTGAGAGCTCTGCGCACCCGCTCGCGCACAATGTGGTGGTAAGCGACGTGCGATCCGGGAGTTTCAGCGGGCGCCGCGAGGTGGCTCTATTGGAATTTTCGGTCATGGTCCGCACCGTGGAAGACGTCCAATTTTCTGTGCCACGGGGCACTTAACGCTCCGCGTTAAAATTTTGTTCCACCTATTTCGGGCATGCGTGTTTATGTGTGTCTGTAGGAAGAAGGGTGGGCATGCGCGAGCTGCGAATTATTGCATCATGGGCCCTATTCTTGACTCCGTAAATTCAGCGTGAACTTTGAGTTTGCCGGAAGCTTTGTGGGATTGGAGTTCACTTTTGGTTACGTGCTTCCGGTTGGCAAAGTGGTTGTATGTGCTTTCCTCATTTTGACGTTTCATGACGTTTACTGGCACCAGTTCTAAATTGATTGATTGTGGGGTTTAACGCGCCGACGCAACGCAGGCGATGAGGCGCGCCGTAGTGGAGGGCTCCGGATTAATTTGACCACCTGGGGATCTTTAACGTGCGCCGAAATCTCGTACACACGGGCGTTTTTGCTTTTCGCCTCCACCAGAAAAGCGGCCGCCGCGGCCGGGAATCGAACCCGCGACCTCGTGCTCAGCAGCGCAACGCCTTAGCCACTGAGCCACCGCGGCGGGTACCAGTTCTAAAGTTTGCCTTATTTCAGTCTACTGAAAGCACATAATTCTTAGTAAAAATTGGGCCCTTTATTGTGGCTCCGGGGCCCTATTCTCGACTGCATAAAGTAACGGTGAATTCACCATGTTTTCTGCGTAAGTAAAACGTAAGCAATCAGTGACGTTATGTACCTATAGCTATGACGACATGCATTGTAATTTGACGCTTAGCTTATAAGGATCACAACCAAGCTATGAAATATCGCGCTTGAAAGGCATAAAAACACTTGGTATATATTATAAAAATCAGGACGGCAGCTGAGGCTGGCTAAAGAAACACATTTCTTCAGGTTAAAATTGGCGTCAATACCACACGGTGATCAAGTAAGGTTGATCCAAAAACGAGCGAAAGGCGGGTTTTAAGCTAAAGAACATCACGCAATCTTTTTACCATATGTATTTATTTCTTTCCATCGATTATAGTAACATAGTTGAGTTCTCTGCTTTAATGCAAGTTTTGTTGCGTTATCACCTTCCCGAGTGTCATCACCGCCACGCAATCGTCAGCTGCTATGTTAAACGTTTATTGCGCGATCACAGCAAAAGACGTCCGTAACCATTGGTTGTATGAAGCGGTTTGGACAGGGAAACGCTACGCCTGATAACGGCGGAGCGCACTGATGTTGTCGATTCACTCATTCGCCAAGCTCAGACTCAATCTCCGCAGTAATGAGTAAAACCACCGTCAAATTTATTATTTTTCTCTTGAATTCCATCATGTGACGCACCAGCTTACTAGGAGGAGTGTGGACAAATGCCATACGTTGGGTTCTTTGTAATGAACAGACATGTACTGCCCTCTTGTGCTGCTATTACGCCAAACAAACAATTTTTATTTTATTGCAAAAACAAAACAAAATACGGGATGTTATGTTTGTGCTCCGTTATCCCTGACTTGAAAACAGACAAACTATTATGTCTTTCAAAACAGTTTTTAACCTCCCGTCGCGAGAAACTGCGCCTGCTCCAAATTCAGGAGGATTTCGCAACACCAAAGGTCGGTGAAATTTTTTGCCCTATGTCACGGCGACAGCAGCCGCCATTTTCAAGCTGTTACGTAACATCACATCACTTTTGCGGAGGCTGAAGTTGCCAGTGTGTGACGTAAACGTTCGAGCCAACTGCTTAAATTACGTCACGTCTTCTCAGCCAATCACAGAGAAGGCCTTACATACAAGCCGTATTGTTGTTGAATAGCAAATGCAGGCCTTCGTTGTGTTGTCTGCCGCATGTCGTCTAGTTTTTTCCTTTCCAGCCACGAATCATGTGCTTGAAGCAGAGAAATAAGGCGAACTGTACAACTGATTCCAGTACACTTCATAAAACGTTAAAGGGACGAAAGCACACACAACCGCTTTGTCCACCGGAAGCACGTGAACAAAACTTGAAGCCAATCATACGAAGCTTCCGGCAAATTCATAGTTCACGGGGAATTTAGTGCGTCGAGAATAGGGATCCTGAATTGGTATGTTCCGTACTTACAGGTGCACTGGCACACGCATTGGCAGGAGGACGGTTTCGATTTGCGCCTTCATTAGAAGAAAGGCCGCGTTTCACGGGGCCCAATCTGCGTCCTCCTCCACTTCAGCAGAAAGCCTTGGCCACAAAGCCGCCACGGCGGGTTCAATTAGATAAAGTTAGGGAAGGAAAACAGGGCGGCCGCCAACATTTGCAGTCTGGGCAGCAGCTTGAAACGGAAATGAGAGGAGGGAAGCACACCGACTCAGTGAGGAAGTCGGGAAACTGACTCCAGCTGTCTCCTCCCACCTCGTTCTCACAATAGTTCAACCAATCTAACGCGCCATTTCCAAAGGCGACTAATATGCCACCGGGAGTACTATGCGGATGTTTCCCCACATCGCAATGAGCATGTACGAAGGCTTGCTCGCTATCAGGCAGGTGTTGGCGTATAGGCGATAACACCCGCTGTGAAGAGACGAAAGAAGCAAACAGACAAACATGTTCTCAGCATCAAGTTTCGGCACGCACCCTATAAAGGTTAGAGGTTACAAATCCTCAAAAAAGCTGCGCGAATAAAAATTCAGAAAAGAATGGCTTCGATGTTGACTAAAAGCGCTTCGAAGGAAGCGACAACGCGGAAACGGGAAATGAAGGGGTGGGGGTTTGGAACGCAGTAATAAGAGCAAGCTCTCTGAGTCCCACGGGCAAAGGCGCGCTCCCGCCACTCCGGATTGAAGCCCCGCGTTTCCGCGCCTAGACAAAAACACCACGCAGGCGGCGTTGCCTTCAAGCGGTGACAACATTGTAAGAGCTCGGTGGTGGACACATGTCCACTTCATTTGTTGACCTAAAAAACGTCAGTACTCGTATACCAGCCAGAGCCGTGGTCATCGAAAATATCATGCCGTAAGAGTAAGTGGGATCCCTTTGTTTGTGAACGTGTGTTGCCTGCAAGTGACACCCCAGACCTTTTCACGCACGTCTGCAACTCTGGCTCGAACGTTGGCTGGGCTTGCTTGCAGGCAGCCGCGTGGCCGACATTCCGGAGATGTACGCACATTTGAATGCCCTCTTATAACTTTCCTTTAATCAGCAGGGCAAGCATTGAAATGAAGCTATTTATTTCTCTTTATGTTTATTACATGCGGTAGACTTTTATCGTGGAGGTACTCCGAGAATATCCTGTTGTGAAGCACCGTCGACTCGGCAGGATACCTACGTACGCTGTGTATACGAAAAGGAAAAGCATACGCGAAAATAAAAGCAAATGGGTAATTCATTGTTGTGAGGGTATCATCAAGAAAATGAACGTACTAAAAGAACACAAAAGTGCGTGAACGATTTCGCCTATATCGGGAGACCACAGTGCCGTAAATACGCACCACTCGCGGCTGCAGGCAGTCGGCTATTAACGAATAAAAGCTTAAATGTAGGCGAACAGGTATCGCTTACCCGTGCACCTTTGTTTTTAAGCCATGATTTGGGACGTCACAAATTGGGAACGGCGAAACGGTATTCGCCGGTGTTCGTTAAGTGCTTCTATATATATAAAATAGGGACAGCTTCGCACTAATGGCATGAATACTCAGCAAAGAGCGAAGCTGGCGGCCCCATTTAGCCTACCCTTGGTTCGGCTACGTTTATGCGTGCTTATGCTTGAAGACTCGGCCAAGTTTTCTTAGTGGTTATGCTGCGAGACTCGGTCAAATCTTCTGCGTGGTGTTGTCGTTAGCCTAAGAAAGAGGAATGAACACTCAGTCATTAATACTATATGTATAATGTACGCGTGCCCGCAAGCTTTGCGGTGAAGTTCCAAGAGTAGCGGAGGGCGCTGCGGGACGAGCGTTCGCTCAAACGTTTTTGAACTGGACGGAGGCCACCGTTCGGCTTATGTGGTCTGGCGTGTCGGAAGCTAATTAAGAAGATGGTTAACAATATTGCTACTCCGCCTTTTGTTTTTTTTTTTTTTTCATTTTGGCATTCCTTCTTTTGCACCGTCAAAACTGCATCACTCGTTGCAGCAAGCGATAGAGCGAGCCACCCCACCTGGCGTTTCCAAAGCCGTGATCGTACCAGTTGTATCGCGCCTCCGAGAGGTGGCGACACGAGTCCCGCCCAAGCGCGGCGAGGCAAAGCTACCGTGAAGAGGTGCCGTCGTGCGCTATGACGTCATCGCTCGGCGAGGTTTTCCTGCGCACGTTCGCTGGCCCAACCACCAGCTTAGGCAGCATCGCTGTTAAATTAGAGTGTAAATGAGAAGTCCTTGGTCCCATTTGAAAACTTTTTGTGAACGCTTAAAGAGACAAACTTAAACTAGTAAACGTTTCCAAGCAGGAGGCTTTACGACCACAGGTTGTGAGCCGAGTTTCAGCTTGCTTGTAATTGAAGGCAGTGAGCCTATTTCTGTTAAATGTTGATTTGTTCCTGCTCAATTTATGGGGCATAAAGCACGAGTTTAAGTTCAGTTTCCTTAAGCTCCCTTAATGTCAGCGTGTATGTGCGCGATAGCCAGCGGCGAAATCTGAAACTTATTAGCAAAATTCACGGGAGATCGAGCTGGTCGTCAGCCATACCGTGGAACCATTGACACATTTTGAACGCGTCCTCTTAACCTTTGATGCCCAGCGTTGCTCAGGAGAACCACCCAAACAACATCCTTTTTCTCCCAGGTTTTGTGGGGTTTGGCACATTTAACACCATTTGTTGACAGAAGGAGGTACCCAGACCTTCAAATAGTGAAAAAGAGTGGGCAGCGCGTACTTTGCCCAGCTAAAAAAACATACTTGTTTATGCGTGTCGACTCGAGTCGAGGCCGACGGCTTCATGAGCCCTTGACAGGTAAGAAAAAATTGTGCAATTACGTTGTTATTACAAATTTTAGCAAAAGCAGCTATACGTGTATGGTTTCCACATGAACCATTAACCAAGCTGATCAAGGTAGCATTCTTGTTCAACTCATATACGGAGCAGCAAGTGTTCGGAGCTGCTCAGGAGTAACACCTCATTGTGTCCATCCCGATGGACCTAATGTTTTTTACTTCATCTTTGTGATGCGTGAAGTCTTGTTAGATCATAAAGGTGTCTTTGAGATCTTAAGCAAAAACTTAAAGGGACACTGAAGTGAATTTGTCAAGCTCCCGGTTTTGCTTGCACTGCGTAGACTGGCTCAGATTACCACACTTTTAATCGTTTATCCGGTTGATAAATCGGTAATTATTTTATAAAGTGGGAAAGAAGAAAAAACTACTATGCGCGGTCTGTGGCGGCCGCACCAACTAAAGGCTGTGACGACAGGAGGAGATGCACCTTGATTGGATGATGTCCAAGGTTAGCATTCAAACAAGTTTCGGTTTCGGTTTCGGTTGTGTAAAACAACATGCTTGACATCCGACGGCATCGTTGGATGGGGATTCTCGATATCTCAGTAATCATTGTGCCGTGCTTCTGCCGTGTTGTCGGCTCTGAAATGCCTAAGATAAGCCTCCTGGGACGGCTTGGAATCATAGCAATCACTAGCCGATGCCTATGCAGTGGATGAACGCCCTCCGCGTCACCGCAGACGCTCAAATGCCATACGCTTTTCCCGCATATTCGGAGCTTGCCTTACTCATTCCCGTATCGTAAAAAGCGTGTTCGCACCAGGCCAAGGGTCTGCTGATTCTGGCCTGTGCCCACTTCCCGCAAGTAGTCGGTGCTTGTGGAAACAACACGCCAACGAGACCTAGCTAGCGCGTCAGTGTCGGTCTCCGCGCGTTCTGCGTACTCGCTCGTGGAGCAGTGAACGTTACGGCCCAAAAATGGTGAACTCAGTTAAGAAAACATCGGCCGCAAACGAAAAAATCAGCTTACAAAAAAAGCATATACCCTCGGGGATTCAAACTCGCGACTTGAAAAACAATAATTCTAGCACTTCAGACCATTAGGCCACGTGCCAGCGCTGCCGAGGTTGGATGTATAAGGTATAGAATGTGCAACCAGTTTACACTTTTATTTAGTTTTAGCATTTCAAGTACCTTAGGTGACTATTTGTTGTATAGCGCTCGTGCTGTAAGTGTCCCCCAAACTTGCACAGTATCTCACGTCTAGCAATTGCATTTCTTAGACGGAAAAGCGTTCGCAGATGTGTGGTCGTGCTGCTGACCGCTGTGCTTGTTCACCCAGCGCAAAAAAGTACTTCCTGCTCCCTAGTTTTGCGCTGTACGGTAAAAGTTTGGGTTGATTTTATTCCCTTAGTACCTATATTGACTTCGCTGGCTCTTCTCCCGCCTTCACGTGGCCTTATATTTTCCTACTATCGCACCAGTGTGCGAAGCATCGCATATGCACTTGTGCAGCGCTTGTGTGGAGCGACCCGGACTCGGAGCTTGATACTCTGTACAAACTAGCAAAGTAAAGAAAGGCACATTCTTCCATTCACAAACGTGTTGTGGCTTAGTTTCAAATGAGCGAGCAAATTGCGACGACCCGTCGGCGGCCGGCGGACTAAACGCTGGGCCGACTGACTCTGTCGGAAGGTCGTCGAGCCGTGCAGTAGCGCAGCCAATAACCAGCTCATCTCCTCCTGACGTCACACGAAAAACCACAGAAAATGGGCGAGGGTCCAGAGATGAGGGCAGCATTTTCGAGTTGATTTGTCTACTAAATAAATTCGTGCAAACGCGCTCAGAGTTGTCGAAACATGGCCTATGAACTCCGGACTGCAATTAGCGCTAGTAATCCTATAATGTTTACAAATCACTTCAGTGTCCCTTTAAAGTATTGGGCAGCAAAACGTTAAGGCACAACACAAATATTCACCCCGTGCGTCATCAGTTCATTCAGCACGGACGTGCTCAAGGCTCTTTTGGGCTCCATTGAGGAAAGAGAGGACTGTTCGTTACGGGATCTTTGCAGCCACAAAAAGTCGGAAAAAAAAAATAGAAGAGAATATTGTCAACTTTTTTTGTGTATTTTTAACAAACAAGGCTGAGTTCGTCGTCGAACAAAAGCGGAAAGTATTACCAAATGTGTGATCGTTCACACATTTCTTACGCGGCCTTTTCACACATCATTCACACATTTGGTACAAAGATTTACGCGGCTTTTAATTTCTTCATAAAGAGGATGATTGGTACGTACGCGCGCGCACATTCACTCACACACGCAACACACATACACGCGCACACGTACACACCCACGCACATCCACGCATAGATGCTTGCGCTACATAAGCATACGCACATGTGCGTATACGAACGCAAGCATACACACGTACACACGCAGCACACACAAGCGCAACAAAAATACACGCATATCGCACGCACGTGCACACACGGGCACTCTGTGTACATGTGAAAAAAGAAAACTTCGTGTGCAACGGCAATCCCGATTACTATCAGCTTCTTTTGCTATGATGGTAATCCAGACCATATAGGCAGTCTTTTTATAGCCAGTAACTTGCTGACAGCTCCTGCAGCAGCCGACGTCTGCGCAAGCTTATAGAATTTGCAACACTCGGTAGTCCTTGCAGCGAGCGGCGTGAACTTATCATCAGGCTCCGGAACAGGATGTACAAAAAGGTACAAGTTATCTCATTTCTAGACGTAACGCATAACATTAATGCCCTTTCTAGCTTGCTATGACAGTTTATGCGAAAACCACGAAAATGTAAAGCCAAGCTGTTTAATTGTCTCTTTTTTTGAGCAGTGGAGAATCCAGAGCTGCATGGGGCGGGGGTATTGGTCATCCCAAAGGGAATCGCGCTCTGTGCGTCTACAGCGAGATTCAATGATGTGATGCGAAGTCCTTGCTGCAGTAAAAAGCTTTCCGCGTGTTCATGTGGTATGCCTGTTCAGAAGCAGAGGAGTCGCAGGAGTCGGAAAAAAATCGAAGCACACCCAAAGCGATGTACCACATGAGCCACGCAATACAAGAAAATCGAAGGAAGAAAACAAAGGCCGAAAGCAGTCGTCTAGGAGCAGCTGGCATTGACAGTCAACGACAGCCAAACGAAGGAATGGGTCGATTTTTAGATTTCACAACTTTATCATTTCTTCCTTCCCTGCCACATGTTTTTTTCTTCGCCATACATTTCAGACATTTTCCGTAACACAGGGCGTTTTTGCCGACATGTCGGCAACGCTGTTCGTTTTACGTTACGTTTTTTGCGTTTTTATGCTTCACCTCTATAAGTATCGTTCCCTCTCCAGAAATCCTTGCATGAACATCAACCCATTGCACCCTGTGTCCTGCAATACATCGACTAGTCTCTCCTCAAATAATCCTGAGGCAAATTGCTCTCTAGTCCACACACAAAAATAGTATTTTTTGATCTGGGGACAGAAAGGTGCAGCAGTACAAGGAAATGTGTACTAGGCTTATCTACTTTCAAACAAAACGTGTTGTGCCATTTTGAACCGGATGAGAATCGCGAAAGAAGACAACCGGGTACCACACATCATAAAGCAGGTAGCTGGTAATTTTCTCCTTCTTCATGGCGTAATCTGAGACTTTAAACATACGCGAGTGGGGCCTACTTTCCTGGTATTTACACTTCTATAGATTGATGTATTCAAGAATACACGATTTTGACTGGGTCGTACGGAGCTCGTGTAACGACGCATAACTAAAATGCTGTTTTCCCACTCAATGTTTTTTATGTCGTTACAACATTAAACCTTTCTAAACTGCTCGAAAAGGACCACCACGTCGTAACGTACGCAGGTGGCCCTCGTTACAGCTGGTTGACAGTGTGAAAAGAAAAAAAAAACCTTTTGCTGATCGCGCAGTGGGAGGACTTGCTGGTGTTGCGACCGGGTGGGGGCACCCGATCCGAGCTCCGTGGCCTCCGACATACGAGTGGTAGCGTGTATGATGCGAGCGGCCAGCCGCTGTTGCAGCCGTGAAGAAGTCCAGAAGCCGTAGGCTAACGTAACTGTTTACTTCATAGCGAGAGGTGAGCCGAAGCCAAAGAACAATTCCCCGACGGGCGAGGTTACAACACAGGACTCGAGCAGAGTGACAGCATGGATTCGCTGCTCAAACAGGAATGGGTTACAGCACAGAACAGGGAGGATTTTAGAGAAGCAAAGGTCTAGCTTAGAGTTCCTGTATATAGCTCCCGCAGGGAGCTCCCTGCGGGAGCTATATACAGGAACTCTAGTCTAGCTTTGCCTGTAGTGCCAGAAAAAGCGTAGTGGCGGCGTCGTGAACTACCGAGTACCCCCGCTTGATGGCGCTGTAAACACGGCTTTGTAAACATGGCGGATGCTTTTGCACAGACCGCTTGAGCTCCTTAATAACATGGCTGCCCTCGCACGGCGGCCGCCGGCTCGCTGCTCCACGGCCGGACTCGACCACTCGACTCTCCTCGCTCTCCTCCTCCCGCGTTCGAAAGAAGCGTCGAGTCCAGCCGTGGCTGCTCCTGCTGGTTCCTGGCTGGCACGCTGGCCGCGTGTTTACTTGCGCCGCGCTAGTGAAGTGATGTTACGCCAGGTGATCAGATGGCCTCGACTGGCACAGACCACAGTGAGCAGCAAGTGAGAACAAATAGTTTATTGACATCCGCAAGTTTACAGAGGCCACTACATCATTTCATTTCGATCGCTGCAATTGTACGTCGCTTTCGTGACAACATTTTTTTTGCCATAACAGCTCGTTCACTTGCGCTAAGATTTCGAACGAAGGGCACAAATGAGGTATTGACGGCGACAACGGTTTCGTTTGCACCGTCTTTCTAGCGGAGTGCATAACACTCACCTTCTGTTGGAAGAATCAAATATTCTGGCCTCGACAGCTGTCTTCGGATGCGGGATTTTCCACATTTGTCACTCCACAAGCACTCAATTCCCGTGTTTTGCCAGTCCTCTCAACAACTGATGGACGCAAAAGCACATAACAGCAATAACAGTCACGAAAACAGTGCTCCGCGCACGTAGAAACGGTGGGCCGTTGCAGCGGTTTCAATTTGAATTGGCGGCTTTGTGGTTGCGAATTCAGAAACGAGGTGGTGCACCAGTCGGCTGTTCGTAAAAAGTTGCGTACATTTTTGCTCAACGGATGTTTGATGCGGAACGTGTTAATAATATTTTTAAACAACACATTGTAAGCGAACTGTATTGGCTGTTTGGGTCACGAAATTAATGTTTTGTATTCTATACCAAAAGTAACCTTTCGGTTGCGCCGTCTGGTGGACTTGATGGTCGAAAATTGCGCTGTAGGTTGGTCACGTGGGACGTCGATTTTTACGCCGCTTATAGGGAAACCAGGGAACGTCCAAGCTTGAGAGGCCTGGTTACAGCGCTTTCGGGGGTCTATTTATACCCAAAAGCGGTAACGGTCAAAACAGCCTTCCCTCTGCATTTTGCGCACGCCACGAGAATCACAGACACACACAACGCTCTTTCCAG